>NW_028292580.1:6095835-6335835 GCF_029948245.1 Actinia tenebrosa
TGAACATAACGTTTTCTTGTTCTCTCACTTGCTTGATCCCACTGAAGCCAAGGTCTCTCAATTGGTTGTAACTTACACTCCTCAAGAAAAGCATTCAGTCTAAATCTTTGGCCAAGCTCATGATATCCTCTAGATGGGGTACTTTCGGAAGATGTTGTGCTGGTGGTTTCAGCTGGCGACAGAAAATAGCTTTCATCTTTAAGCTCAAGCTTCTCCATTTTCTTCTCTAGCTCGTCGCATGAAGAAGCCTGTTTATCGCTCCCCTGCAAAAAAGGTACAACTGTAAGTAATTTGAAATAGCATTAAATCCACTGGCGTAGGGAGGGGGCATGGGGGGCCCGTGCCCCCCGCCAAAAAAAAAGTTTGCTTTCGGCACCAAAATTTAATTAATTCATGCGGGATTCCTGTGGATTTGGCGGGAAAATGGTACATACACGCCCCCCCCCCCCCCCCCCCTCCTCATAATCCCAACCTCGCTATGCCCCTGATTAAATCATATATTTCATACGACAAAATACGCATACCTGTTGCACGCTTTCTTCTCCACTACTTTCTTGGTTATCGAAGCCCTCAGTTGCGTCATCCACATGGGATGTTCCTTTGCGAGCAGTTGTGTCAACCAAATCCTTCACTTTATCGGCAAGTTGCTCTTTGCATCTTTTACAAATTACTGTTGATAATAATCAAAAATGATATATGTAAACGACCCGACTTTGTCAAATGTAGACAATAGACGGAATTGCTGACTAGCAATGCATTATGGGTGTTATAGTCATTCTGATAATATTAAAAAAGTATGCATATTTATAACTCACGTGTTCCTACTGGGATCAATGTTTTCGTTATGAAGAAGATGTACTGTGACTCATTGCTGTTAACACTACGATCTCCTTTTGCAGAGGACTTGTGAGAAGCTACCTCACTTGGAATGGGACACCTCACTTTCCCGCATTTCCAATGAGCACCACAGGCATCCCGGTGGTGTGGACAAATAGTCAAAGACAGATTCGAATCATCTGATTGAAAAACTCCTTCAATTAAAATTAAACACGATTAAAGGTTAGCTTTTGGGGTTGCCGTAGAGTTTCCATGCTAATAGCGTCTCCCGTGGATGAACTCTGCTAGCAGGGAACCGGAAAGTATGAAAGTTATGAAAGAAACAACATCAGTTACCTGCTCTTGCAAGTAGAAGTGTTTGTTCGTCTTTAACAAAATCATCAGCCACTAATTTACAGGTCTTGAGGTGCTGCGTTATGTCTTTGTCACACTCACTCAAAGCAGTACACTGTATATTGTCGATATTCCTCCAGCTTGCTCCACAAGGTATAGGATCTTGAAGCAAGAGAGAATAACCGCACGAAGCCATTTCACCAACGCAGCAACCAGCTAGCTCGACATCGCGCAATGGTAAGAAAGTTCCCTATTTCACAATATTTGTAGAATGGAGCCGTCAAACATAACACGCGTTTATTTCTTACGACACAAACGAAGCCGCTCGTCTAGACAACTAGCAAGCTTCACGCCTTGGACAATGCAGTAATGACTATAAGATCACACATAACATAAGATATAAAGCTTGTTTAGTAAATATAAATGTGAACAACGTAAATAGTTTCATCGTAACAAACAGCTGTCATAAATGCAGTATCAATTTTATATAATTTTGAGTTTCAGTTTTGTTTCAATATTTCCTCTTTTGAATTGGTTTTGTGCAAAATTATCATATTAGGCCTTTGTTGTTATTGGATTGCGTTACTGTAGGAAAGCAGCAGTAAGGGGGACTCGCGGTCAATGTCAAAGATTTACGGGTTTTACAGGCGGTTTAAGGAAGGCGCCGGCAGCGGGAATAAGCCGCGCGATAAGTCCTTACTGCTGCTAGTTGTCGAACCGCAAACGGAGGTTAAAATATCCTTTACATATAGATGGACACCATCACAAGCATTCGAAATAAAACTGTGCGCCGACTGCGAACTCAGGTGTGGGATCGCCTGGATGCTGACTTTGCCTTCACAACATTTATGGAGGGAGATACGGACGAGACGATGACAGAAGAAAGGGCTGAAAGAATAATTAACTTAATACCCGAAGGTAACTACCGGTTGGAGCTAACGTTCATAAAGTATTTAGACGGCGAGTGGATGATAGAAAAGGGGCGCAATCCTATCAGGGCGTCTGGTAAGAAGGACCTGTTTGTCTTAAACGAAAACACACGCCCGGGAGCATTGGTAGGAATAGACATGCTGTTCTACGAGGTTGCTTACCCTGTTACCGTAGTCATTTACGGTGCGTACAAGATAAAGACGCCAGACGTTAAGAAGTTGAAACCGATGCGACATCCCGGTAATTGCGTAGGGAAGTTAGTAAGAGAGTTCTTTGAAGACTCCTCTCGGGGCGGTAAACTGACTTTAAAGAGAAGAGAAGCCATCAGGAAATGGGAAAAAAATACTAATAGGACCGGAGGGTCGATAGACAACATCAAGAAGTTAGAAACGGCGCTGGAGAGGCGAATCCATGTGAAAGATATCACCGACGGCTTTATTTACTCCGGAACACACTAATATGGGGGCCGTGGTGCGCCTATAGTCATCTACCAGCACAATGGGCACGCCTGGCGCGAACTGCGATTCCCAAGAAAGAAGGAAACGAAGGTCTATAAGAATTCTCCATTGGCAGAGTTAATCCATGAGAATTCCATTTGGTTGATGGATTCAGAAGGAAGTCAGTTTATGACGCAAGACGGCACTTTGTATCGACCCGAAATTGAACAACAGCGCATTCAAAGTGCCTGTGAGACCTTAGGGGAAGACCTCTCTGACGAGGTCCTTAGCAGTCGCAGCTTGGACTTCTTAGCCGCAAAGAAAAGAAATGGATGGAAACCTGCCCCAAAAGAGTTCGGAGACATAGCCAAAGCCTGTGTAGAACACGGTCACGGTGGTCTGTGGAACATGGAGTACGACAAAGATGAGTATGTGTCGCTGGATATGAAACACTGTTACCCTGCAAGTTTTAAAGGTCTAGGGGATTGTAAGGAATATTACGACCGTTACGGACATCCAGACTCCCAATTCTTCCGCGTTTCGTTAGACGGTCACTACGACGCCCCAGCAACTGGATTCGTACGATTAACGTCTTGGAAGTTGGCTAAAGACTTACATCCCATAATTTACGCGTGGTACGGGAAGCATCTACAAGAGAAAGAATGGATACCCGTACCTCTATTGAAGTTCTTTGAAGAGCGCAAGCTTTTAAAATACACGGCGCATGAAGCCATACTCTGTCATGGCGCCTTTACGCAATGGCTCCCAGAACACAACCCCACAGCACGCGTTGTCATAGGAAAATTCACGCAGGGCGCTAAGGAGGGCGAGAAACACATGCAGCGACGCCTGATAACAGACGAAGGAGAGTTAAGCTTCCTTATTAAGCGCGCCCACGAACAAGGAACAATGGTGTCTGTGGAGAAATGGGACTACTTCATAGAAGGTCAGAAAGAACAGACATGGAATGCACTTTGTTACTACCAAGACCACAGGCCGCAATATTACCACCTGCGTGCGAGTATGTTAGCATATGCGCATATTAACCTACTTGCGATGCTCCTACGGTTTGACAAAGAGGACGTTCCGCGCGTAGCCACGGATTCCTTGTACGTAAAGCCTGAAGTGTTAGAGAAGATGAAAGAATTCTACACCGAAGATGAGTTGGCGGAAAGTGGTCAATGGCGCGTTAAAGATGAGGAGATAAAAGCATGGAGAGAACGTGTAGAATATCACGGAGAACATCTTTGCGGTAGCGTGGAACCAACCGGGGAGCCACTGCCTTCGGTTGCCGACCCCATTTCCTACCAACGCTTCTCTTACCTCTACGGTACAGGAGGCAGCGGTAAGACTACGCGTGTGTTAGAACTCTTTCCTAAGATAAAGGTGCTAACGCCAACGCACCGTTTGGAAAGAGAACTCTGCGAAATGGGCCACGACGCGCAGACCTACCACAGCTTCTTCCGTTGGAATGGCCAAAAGTGGGTACCAGAAGCCATCCACGACATACCTCCGGTGATACTTTGGGATGAGATTTGCACCGTTCCTTTAGAAATCCTCAAAGAATTCGTAGAATTCCTCCGTGGAAAGTGTCAAGTAATATTCGCCGGAGATCCCTGCCAGCCTCCTCCAATAGCCGGAGAGATGCCCCACGAATGGCTAAAGGGGTTCGTAGACTACTCTGAAGAAATTAACGCCGACTACCGCAGCAAGGATCAAGTAAGGAACCTGAAAGCGGAATTAAGGGGCCTTAGTGACGCCGACCAATGCAAAACACTGCGCAAACGCGTACGAGCGAAGAAATACGAGGACTTCCTTTACGCATGGCATCCAAAGGATCTGGTGCTGAGCAGCAAACGCGCAGCACAGTCTCGCATACAGAAAGACTTACTCAATATACACCGAGAGCGCTTCCCTACGCATCCCGTACCTGTTTGTTATAAACCCCACGACACCCGCATGCAAAAAAGAGACGTCTGGGTACCTGGTACCGACATCCAACTGCAGAACGCGGTAACGCATGACAAAGCCTGGGTACCCATAGAAAAGGTGGAAAAAATAACCTCCCATCCAGATTGGCGCTTAGGCTATTGCATGACAGTCCACAGCGCGCAAGGGCTTACCATAAAAGAAACCTTATGGATCATAGACCAGCGGCTGTGTTGGAGCAACCTTATCTACACTGCCGTAAGCCGCGTAGAATATGCCAAGCAGTTAAAAAGAGCCTGGGGTCCGCAACTGCGCTACGACCGCACCCCAGAGGACGTAGCCAAAGAGAACATTGCTAAGAAACTCCTTCGCTACAAAAGACACGACGAAGAAAAAAATATGACGTTCGACCTATGCGCGGACGACGTCTATAAGAAAGGGGCAAGGTGTGCCAAATGTAACATACCTCTACTATGGAGGTTTGACCCAAATGACGATCAGCAGTTCTCCGTGGATCGCATAAATAATAAACGCGGCCATTGTAGAGGCAATGTAAGACTGACATGCCTAGAGTGCAATCGGGCGCGTGGTGCTGCGCTACTTTGAAGGGCAGCTAGCACTACTCTGAGTCTTTGGGGACTATGAGCAGCTCTTCCATGACAAATCCGCGACTTGGGCCATTTAGGTAATACAACACGGGTTGCCCTTCCTTGGTGACGGACTTCGAAATCTCATACGTTTCCAAAGACCAGTTAGGATCCGTGGCTCTCTTACTGCCACCTTCGAGTTCCCCCGGCTGATAGAGGTATCTGACCACTATGTTGCGGGGGAGCTTTTTTTCTTTTAGTCCGACCGCCCTTGAACTTCTGACGTAGGACTTGTGTTCCACGTGTTTCTCTTTTATGGCATCCTTGGGTTTTATTCCCGTAGCCCTGGCCGCCTCGTTGTTCAAAGCCGCGACGACCTGGGGGAGCCTCTGAGTCCATTCCCTGTTGCGCTTGGAGGGATCTTCCAGCTCTTTCCAATACTGGTATCCAAAGAGACGCTCAGCCAGGGTTTTATTGAATCTTTCGACGATGCTCTGACCCCTGTGGTACTCAGCTTTGGCTCTTCTAATCTTGGTGTCGTGGTCTTTCAGGGTCTTGGTAACCACGCCCATGAACTCTGTCCCCGCATCCACTTGCAGCAGCTTAGGCCATTTCAAGACGCGCTTATAAATCCTACCTAGGGCTTCTGCGACTTCCCCAGAATCCTTGCTGGTTATGGGTTCGGCGTCCTTGTATCTGCTTGCGATATCAACTACGGTCAAAGCGTATCTATAGGTCTTCTTTCTCACCTTGTCATGTGGTAAGAAGAGCAAATCCGCCTGATGAACTTCATTGGGGACATTTACGGTAAAGCTGGGCCTGGGAATGTACTTAGGCACGGGAAGATAAACCTGCCAGAGGGTTTGTTTTCTTAGCCAGTTTTTAGCCGTTTCTTCTGATACCCTGGCCGCGGTCGCGAGTTTCTTGATGGCCGACGCTCCTTTCCAATAGCCTTCAGGCCCATAGTAAATCCTCTTGAGTTTGTCCTCTACGCGGCCCATTATATGAATAGAATCGCGCTTCGCTTGATTCAAGCGAAGGATAGGACAAGATTGATCTTGCGTCCGTTAAAATCCACCGTCTCTCCGTCCACTTTAATGGTGATGTTTATGCTTTCTACCAAATTAGACAAGTCATAGCTCAAAGAAATGGGAGTGTATTCTACTGGGTCAAATGGATTACCTTTGGGCAGAAACTTGGACATAAGAGAAGACTTTTCTCCATTGTTGTAACTATTGACCAAGTCGCAATAGACTTCGTAAGAGGATGCGACTTTCCATTTTACGTCATATGTATTACCGCTATTTATCGTGGTACTAGTAAGGCCCAGGAGTTCTACCAATGAACTGTCCTTTAGATTAGCGCTTCCACTACCTTTCTTGAATTTCATTTCATGGGGTAATCCTGTGGTAAGAGTATATCCATGCTTTGCTAGCTCCTTAGCCAGTGTTATGGGGGTGTAATGGGAATCTGGTATTTTTGGTTTGGTGCCGGAAGTTCCGATGACAAAGCCATTAATTAAATTATACCAAGAATTGTACAAAGAGCAACTAACCAACCGAACCTTACAGGCTTTGATGGGAGGATTCAGATAAGTAGTAAAGTTATTCTTGTCGCTTTCCAAAAAGACGATCATTATATTAGATACGCCAAGGCCACGCCTCCCGCCAGCCCTGCGACTCCTACGAAGACCAATTCATTGTCTTTTTGTTTCTTAGAAGGCTGGTAGTAATTCTTAAACTGGGGCTTTCTCATTCTAAAGTCGGGGTGTGCTTGCGCATAGAGCTTAAAGGCGTAGTCTGTATTTTCGAAGTTCTTGTCTGCCTGCATCTTGTCTTGGTAGTTCTTATCCAACCAATCCCTGTAAGCTTGTCTTTTTTCATTCCAAGCTGCAACGTCCCGCTGATATTTCTCCAGCGCTAAGTCGTGTCTCTTCCTTTCGGCGGCCAAATCTCCGCTTTTGTCGCCTCTGACTAATCTATCCAAATACTGACCACCATAATTAGCTCCAGTGAATGCTAAAGCTGCAATAACTCCGCCTACGACCACGCTAGCCATTATATATTACGCCGTAGGCAGGTACTTTTCCTTTCGTAGGTAATCCTTTAGCATGATAGCCCCGCCAACGGCAGCCGTCATCTTAGCAAAATTAGCGAAGCTCTTGCTTGGGTCTTCAGTAAAGTCTTCTTTGAGCACTTTCTTACCTACCCAACCAATACCCGCAACGATGGAAGTAATGATAGCTGCTTCTTCAACAGTTTTCAACAACGCGGTCGACATTATATTACAAAGCGAGAAGGTTATTCCATTTCAGGGATCTTACTTTTTCTAACAGCCGGTTCCACAGGTGCGTGATATGTTGCGGCCTCCCACTTTACTTTTGGCTTCGTAGCCCGCCATTGTAAGTAGAGGCTGCCTGCTGCTATAGCGACTCCTAACGCGCCAATGACGTATCCCGGATTAATAAAGGATTCCTCTTCCTCCACCTTTTCCTCCTTTTTTGCCTTGTTCTTTTTATTCATCTCCGCGAGCTTCTTTCCGGCAGCGACTCTGCCCGGAGATTTAGCCTTGGTAATCTTGGTATCTTTTACGGGTGGTTGTTCTTCGGTGCCACTCATCTTATATTAAGGGACTTGAAGGACTTGACAAGTAACTTGATGACGACTTGACAATGACTTGACAATGACTTGACAACGACTTGACTAAGTACTTGAGGTGACTTGACAACGACTTGACTAAGTACTTGAGGCGACTTGATCAGGTACCTCAGCAAGTGCTGCCTGGAAGACCTTTTCGACTTCTCTGTCCTTCTTGAAGTCCTTCCAAGATGTTCCGAAGGAACCTAGTACCTCCTTCAAGTCGACGTGCTGAGCTACGTGAAGTGCCGCAGAGGCGACTGCCATTAACTTACCGCACTTCAAAGACAACCACCCACAGGTTATCTTAAGTTCTTGGGCGATAACATAGTCCTCGCTTATGTCCTTCTGCAGTTGCTCCACGTCGTCTATAGGCAGCGCAAGTCCAAGCAATTTAGTCGCAAGTCGGATAGCGGAGTCTGCTACGGCGTCCGTGGTCTTGCTTGCAAGGGCAGCCTCGTACCTCTTATGGAACTTCTTGACTTCCTCTTCTGACAACTTATTAACCTGCTCATGGGTAAGTTCCTTGCCTATCATTTCTTTACACTTCCCAGAAGACACAAGAATGTTAAGTTGTTCCTTGAGGTTACTTTCATCTAACTGCGTGGGGACTTCATCTAAGAGCTGCTCAATGTCCATATACATTAGGAATCATAGATTCCAACCGTGTAGGGAAACCTCAAAGAGAAGATCATCTTGGAATGTTGGTGCGTCTTTAAATGCCGCATGTATTCATGCAACTGTTCCTTGGATATCTCACCGCCGTAGTCGCTTAAGATGGTTTCCAGGTCAGACTTGCTCGGAGTATAAAATACGACAAGTGAACCTATGTTTTCCCTAAAAGGCTTGGAGACGCTGGTAAGCTGCTGCGAGAGCAACCAAACGCTAATATTGTCGTGTCTGCCGCTAAAGGCGAGCTTCACTAATCCGGAGGTGCGTCTTTTTACGTCGTCCCCGCAGGCGATGTCATCCAGTATGAGCAAGGTTTGCGTATCTTTAGGGAATTGCTTATGCCAGAACTTAAGATGGCTGGATAACTCGTTAGGATCCAGTATGTCCACAAAGAAGTCGTCATCTTTCACTCCTATGCCCGTCCAGGTGCGGTTATTCACGTAGGTGGGGCATAATAGCACGATGTAGTCGAAGCGGTATCTAAAGGGTCCTAATAGCTGCTCCACGACGAACTGGGTCTTTCCGCAGCCGGTGGGTCCTACTATCAGAGCATTGCAGGGAATATGGTTCGGATCCATTATATATACGATGGACCCAGTGGACGCAGTAAGAAGGATTGCCGGCGACGCAAAAGATAAAAGAGACACCATAGAAATGCAAAGGGAGGAGATCGATCGGTTAAAAGAGCGCGTGCAGGAATTGTACGATGAAATGTGTGGTCTGAAGCGCGCGGAAAGGTTTGGTGCGCTTTTGACGATGGCGGGCTGGGCTAAGGAGTCCGTTAAGGACTTCATGCGATATCCCCTGTAGAATGTTGACAATAAGGTTAAATCTTTGTTAAGGATGCCTGGAAACTATTTCAAAGAGTGTCTCAGAATGTTGACGTTTAGGTTAAATCTTTGTTAAGGATGCCTGGAAACTATTCCAAAGAGTGTCTTAGCTTTACTATTTTGAATCCTGCAAGCGCCCTTTAAAGGGGGTCCTTATTTTTATTTATTATTATTAAATATCCTTAATTATTCTTAATAATAATAAATAAAAATAAGAATGGGATTTGAGACTCTTTGCACCAACCCTACCTTACTATCTTAAGCCGCCTACTAACCATTGCGGGCTTTCCAGGCATCCTTAACAAAGATTTAACCTTATTGTCAACATTCTGAGACACTCTTTGAAATAGTTTCTGGCCGTTAAGGACTTCATGCGGTATCCCATATAAGGGTTATTAAATCCTTATTATATATGGAGTGTGAGCGGTGTAACAAGGAGTTCAGCTCGAAGCAAATGTTAAAATACCACCTGGAAAAGACGGTGTGCGCTAAGAAGGCACGCGAAAGGCGTTGTAAGGAGTGTAATCGCCTCTTTAGCAGCGCGCAAATGTTGGATTACCACGTGGATAACCGCGTTTGCCTAAAGAACGTATGTGAGCGCTGCGAGGAGGACAAGAACGATGAATGGCACCGACATCGATGCCGCGGTAATTACGACCTGCTGAGCGTGGCTTGCGAGGAGCACGGCGACGTTGCTGCACGATGTTGTCCGCAGGAAACCCAAAGGAAGTTAACGCGCCGGAAGAAGGAAATTGACCAGCGCTTTGCGGAGTTTGACTGCGTCGAAGGCGTAAGGTGGGAGGATAGAGAACATTGGGAGGCAACTTGTGAGCGCTGCGGCTGTCAAAGGAGCGGTCAACATATTTGGCAGTGCCTCTACGACGGCCAGGGCGGCTTTAAGGAGTACTTAGATCGCTTTGAGGCCTGGCATGCCGGCAATGAGGCGGCAAGGAAAGCCCGTAGAAGTTAGAAAGGACCTAAGATAGTAAAGTAGGGTTTGCGCAAAGAGTCTCAAATCCCATTCTTATTTTTATTTATTATTATTAAGAATATTCGATAATAATGAATTAAGGATATTTAATAATAATAAATAAAAATAAAGACCCCTTTTAAGGGCGCTTGCATAATCTAATAATAATAAATAAAAATAAGGACCCCTTTTAAAGGTATATGCTAGCCTACGCAGCCGCCTTTCTGGGAGGCATTCTAATTACCCTTTCAATATATGGACTGTATTACTTGCGAACTACCTGCCGACTGCATTACCCCTCGTAAGCCGCGTAAAAAATACACCTGCCTTCATTGTGACAGGGTATTCTCCGAAGGATCCTTTGTGGGGCATTGGTGCTCCGCGGATCCTAAAGCGCAGCGGACTTTAGCAGACGCGCTTAACTACAAAGAGGAGATGGAGTGACTCTTCTTTCAATGTCAAACTTCCATCGGCCATTTACCTTACCATGGCTGCGTAAGTGGGTGAATTCCTCACCCTGAATTACGTACCGCACGCAATCCGGCGCCCAAAGGGAATATTCCTTGCCTTCTAAGTCTTTGAGGACTAACCGTAAACGGTCGATGTCTTCGAAGACGACGTAATTTTTTATTTCGTATGCTTTACCGTGGACAAGATCACGCCAGTGAGTCAAGCTGAGCTTCATTATACCTATGGAATATCTTTAGGTGCGTTTTCAAAGTGGCGTAGGACTTAAACCGCTTTACACAGCCCTTACAGGGAATACGAATACCATCCGCGTAATCCATCAGGGCACGGCAGATAATGTCGTAATCGTTGCTAACCATCGTTAGGTAACCATTTACGTCAAGCTGTGAGATTTTCTTAGATTGCTTCGCGGATAAGACGCCGTTTCCTTTTGGGGTTTTCAACTCAATACACAACCCGCGGTATTTCTTATGCGCATTTAGGATCAAAAGGTCGGGTTGACCGGCTTGGTAGCCTTTTCGCCAGCAGGTTATTCGCTTGCTGTCTGAATCTTGAAGTTCGCCAAGACCCGGCGCTATGATGAAATCGGGGTAAAACCTACGTGTGTAGTCGACGACCTTCGCGTGTAGGTCGGCTTCATTTTCGATCTTGAATACTAACTTGTTTGGGCCGCCAAACCGCCTTTCTATTGCATATTTACCCGTTTTCCTTAGCGCGGGTAGGACTTCCTCAAAGACCCAATCACGAAACTCCACAGCTTTGGGTAGTTTGGAGCTAAATATCAGTTCGTACAAACCAGGTTCGGATATAAACACGGCATTTGGTTGCGTAGTAAAGGAGCGGTGATTCGCAGCCCCTTGTAGATCAACCCATTTTTTCTGGTATTTCTCAGATACGTGTGCTCTAATTGCATCTCTAGGGCGCTCATAACCCAACGCCAAGGCCACCTCCTTTGCTTTGAAGTACAAAGTTTCGCCTTGCATTATGCATTGCAGTTTGGTGTCGTTGTTTTCAAATACGCGAAGCATCGTATATCTAAGAAATATTTTAACACTAATACGCAACACTTTTAAGTTGGTTCATTTCTACGCTCAGTTGCGCGTCAGACACGACGAAGACGTAGCAGTTTATTTTGTCGCCGTCACTCGCACCGGCGTTCTTGGTGCGCTTGATCTCCAATGTTATGCCGTCCTGCGTATTTACCAACCGCAAACCCTGGCCATGTAGGTCTTCGTCGTTAATGGTGCGCATATCGATCCACAGCGCATACTTATCATTAAAGAATTCTGCGGGGGATATCTGATCACCAAACTTGCGCATTGCCTCCCTGTACACGTCTGCGGGCTTTATTCCCTGGGAGTAGACCTTGTTTGGAACGCCGTTGATATTCACGCCAACGTTGGTAATGTTGGGGTTGTGAAAGGCTTCGGAGTTGCGCTTGCCGGCTTCGTAGGGTTTGGCAAACACCAGCATTAGCCCCGTGAGACTTCTTCGGGGGAGGTTAATGCTTTGGTTGATAACCTCATCCGTCTTATCCAAGAAGCTAAACGTCTTATACATTACTACGTGGTCGTATAAGAATGCCTTCCCGGAGCTGTATTCCATGCCAGCGCTACGGGCCAGCTCTTCGCTGTACACCGTTTCGTACTGTAGCTCTAAGTTGGTGATAGAATAGGGATCCACGGCTCCGCTAATTGCGCTGTCCATTCCTCCTATGACGTTCGTAGTGTCCGCCAAGGTTACTTCAAACTGTAACTCGGATAACTGCCTGGGGTAGTACACACCATGACTCGTAATTACTTCGAAATCCAAAGGGATAACGTACTTGCTACCATAGGCGGTCTTTACCCTTGTTGCGTCTGCTACTGCGGTTGCTCCACTGGAGTCCGTAGGCGCGGGGTTAGTATCGCTGCGAAGCTTACGAAGAATAACGCTTCCAATTCCCTGCTCTATCTTTTTTGCACGGTCAAAGGCTGTTAGCCACAGATCCTTATACGTGGTGTACAGGTCGTACCTATTCAAATCCAAGAGGGATTCCCCTGCGAACTTGATTCTCATCTTAGAAACGAGGTTCCTACCCACGTTATTGACGGTATAGCGCTTGTCCTTGGTGGTTGGTTGTATTGCTAGGTCAAACCTTAAAGCCAAGGTACCAGGAACCAATACTAGGTTATCCGTTAGGCGGGGCACGCCTACGTACAGGGTTTCCCCTGGCTTTGCGCTGCTGGGGGTAAAGGTGACCCGGTGAAAGGTGCGTTCTGCTTTCAGTCCGCCAACCTGCTTAGGTAATACGTTGGGACTTAACTTTGAGCTTATCATATATAGTGGAAGTAGAAGGAACAGACCCCGACTTCGATCCCACCACTGAGGAAGGTCAGGCTGACATTAACGACGGTGACGAAGAACCGCTGCTTCCCACCCAACAAGTCGACGATTCCCTAAGGGATAGGATTGCAAAGGCCTTAAGACATCCCAAAGCACGCGAGTACACGTTTCCGCGTGAGCACATAGAGCTTCAAAACATGGGCGAGCCGGAAGCAGCCGCACGGGAAACCATAGAGTGGGCGACGCAAGAGCTAGAGCTGCGCTACGACAACTTTGATGCTGACGACGTAAAGCTCACGGAAAAGGGAAACAAAGTCCTCATAAGCGTCCAAGACTTAAGATTTCCCGACAAAGACCGCTGGACAAAACCGCAAAACCTCTTTGATGAGGAGGGCAACGTTAGGGGTGACGTCTTGAGATTAAGAGGCTTTCAGCGTGCTACTAGAAGCCTGTTAGAAAGGCTGCACAACTTAACCGAAAGGACCAACGCGGAAAAACGTGCCGCGGATCTGCAAAGGGAGTTAAGAGAAAAAGATGTAGAATATGCAAAGCAAGGTCAGCTACTTGCCGATGCTGAAAAGAAGTCCGCCCATCAAGATGAAAGAATAAAAGAAATAGGAAATCAGGTGGATCAGGCCCTGCGCGAATTAGACAAAGCACGGGAGGACTTAGGAGAAGCCCAAAGCTCTGGCACCTCAGTGGAAGCACTGCGGGAAACGTTGGAAGAAAGGGAGGAAGAATACATGAAGCAAAACCAACGGCTTGTCGACGCACATAGGAGGGAAGTCGAATTTAAAAATCAAGAAATAAGGGAGCTGGTAGACCAAAGAACCCAAATTCGACGTGAAAGAAATCAAACTCAAAGGGCTCTTAACCTCGCCCTGCAAGAGTTAGACTTAATTAAAGACGATACCGATAACCTGCAAACCACCATAGCCGGCTCTTTAGTGGAACGGCGACGGTTGATGGCTGAAATCAATGCTAAGGAGGAACAAATCCGGCAAAGAGATCAGGCCATCGAAGACCTGGAGGGGCAAATAGAGCGGCAGCAAGAAGTAATCGAGGACCAAACTCATACCGAGGAAGAAAGGGAAGCAGCTCAAAAGGAAGTAGATACGCTCGAAATACGCCTTGCGGAATTGCGGGCTCAAAAGGAAAAGCTGGAAAAAGAGCTGGGGCTTACCACCAAGGAAAAGGTAAAAAGAACTCTGGTGAAGTATGGTATTCCGCTGGCGTTTGCGGTTGCTATTAGTACCGTAGTAGGAGTCATCCTATCCACGCTTAAGGCTACAGGCGCGGGCGTAAGCAAGTTAGGTAAGGGACTAACGGACTTGGGAAAAAAGATGGCAGCCGGTCTTCCTGGGCTGCTGGGTAGCGTCCTTAGCCTGGTACTTAGGACCGGCGGAGAACTGTTGAAGATCGTGGGGAATAACATTTGGATCTTGGTCGTCGCTATTGGAGTGGTACTCCTGAAGAAGATGAAGGGTTAATCTTATCCTTGTATGTTATGTCGGGCTTATCGTCGTCGGGTGTCCGAGGCGTCCTCGACTGGGGATAAGTAAAGATAGTATTCGCGCCGCCTTGATAATGCGGAACTAGTGGTATGGCGGTCATGGTAGAAATGGTCTTATGATGCCAAGCTCTATTAGGTTTGTTAATCGCACTATTTACGTAAGCTACGTAACTACCGCGCGAACCATCTGGGTGAATTTGTAACTTAACGTAATTACAATTAACCACCATTTGAAACGTAGCCACGTAAAACGCCTCGGAACTAAATGGATATGGCTGCGTCGAGAAATGAGTAGGCTCTCGATTATTGGTTGACGTTCTAAAGGGTGTTAAAGGCTCGTCATTTTCATCAACTAGCCTAAATCCCATGATACTACCATACGCCTGGGTAATGTCAATGCTACAAATGATCAATTCAAGGCCTCCAACTTCAACCCACATCCCAATATCGCGCCAACCGCGACCGGTGTAAGTTTCATCCCTTAAGTGATAAACGTAATGGGTTTCCTTCCAATGTGGATTCATATATTTAAAGGCTAAGCACCGTAAGAGTGCTGATGGTTAAATGGTTATAAGCCGTGTCCCTTTGATTTTCTATGCTATTCACACAAACGCTCCCCGTATCGTCTACGCGCATTTGCAGCTTTACCTTCCCATGGCAGTTGGCAACCATATGAAGAGTCCAAGTTGTAAGATTCTCAGCGCTATTCGTTGGCGGCTCTACGGAGAAATGCGCAGGCTCCCTGTTGTTTGTCTTCGCGCGCATAGGCTGCAGTACGCCATTCTCATCCAGGAACCTAAAGCCGACGTTGGAATGGCTGCTCGTACCAATGCAAATACTACAAAGGATCAATTTCTTTCCTGAGTAATTCAAATTCACGGACATGCCCGTGACATCAACCCAAGATGCCTGGGTGTATTTTTTCTCGCCTGTGTAAGTCGTATAAACACAATGCTACTCCAGCTACGTAGGGGTTGTTCATCGCCATATATAATAGCTCAGACCAATGCTTGCGACTGTTAAGCCGGCTTTTAGTAAGTTATGGTCATATTCCTCTTCTTTTTTAGGCGCTCGGTATACTTCTTTTGTTAGCTGCACTTTCTTAGGTGGTTGCGTATGGTGCACTTTTTTAGGCTGTTCAACAAAGTGCCTTCTAATAGTGTCAGAGTTCACGTCATTCACCCCAAACTTCATGTCCGTAGTAGCTCGCTGCAGTTTATTGTTGTATCCTACTACAGAGCCAGTATTTATAGATAAATTACTAGGCATTAACCAACAACCCGGGGCTACTGCATAGTCCAACCTCGCCTTAGAATTTTGTATAGCTAGTTGGTAACGCTGTACGCCCTTGCTAATGTCGCCCTCCAAGATCGAACTTTCGAATAAGACCAAGGCTTCGGCTCGCGTCTCTTCTGCGGCGCCGGTATTTCCAATTATATTTGATCGGGTATTTACTTGGGCTCCAAGGATAGAATACACGTAAGCTTCTATGCTGCGGTTCAAACGGGCAAGGCCGGCTTTGGTTAGTCCTTTACCTTCTGGGGGTATGAAATTAAGATATTGCTTCGTTTGCTCGTCGTTGGTAATCTTAATAATCAGTGGATTGGCCCCTGCATACTTACCACCCTCGTCTTTGAACAGAGGTCCGTCTCTAACTTCCTTAGTGGTCTTAGCATTTGGTTCAAAGAAGGTGCTACTGTCGTGAGTTTCTTTGTGATACCCAGTGTTCCATCGTAGATTCAACGCATGAACTTCTTTATCGCTTAGCACATGTCCACCAATCCCCCAATAAGCCCAAATATGCCCCAAGCCATTGTTAGCACCGGTAGTGCATCTAAAGTCTTTTCCCACAACTCCAAACTCCTTACAAAGCCTGTCATAGGCTGGAACGTCGTATTTGTTATCTCTAGGATAAAACGCAGCATCTCCCGGCAGCGCAATAACACCCATTTCATGTAGTATTCTTCTAACCGTGAAGTGGAAGTGAAACATGAATATTGAATTCTTCATCAAGTTTGCACTTACACCGCAGCCGCTAGTGGCACACCAAACCGCAAAGTTTAGTTGCTGCGGCCAATAACGCATGTTAGGACCACTTAACCATTCATGAGATTCCTTAGCGGTGGTATGATTAATGGGCTTGTTTTTGAAGATATCTCGCACCTTTAACGGAAAGGAATGGTTGTTAGAGATCCGCATGTTCAATGTCAAATCCAAACTTGGATGTTCATCAAATGAAACCGCGGGTATCGGATAAGTACCGGTACCAAGCAATAATTCCTTTGACCAACCTTGCACGGGCTTATGTTCGATATAACCAGAATTCTTCAGTTGATTGTCTATCTGATCGACCAGCGTAGGTTTCAAATCCTCGTTGCTGTACATCCTAGAGCCGTTATAGTAAATCCCATCGGGTCTCCTTTCGAACTTACTAGGGTCTGCATGCGGAAACATCTTCCTAAAGGCCCTCCAGTTCCAGTAATCCCGGTTGTCGTGATGTGGCTGCTCCTCTACGTTATTCCCAAAAGCGTCGTACATTAGTATATATAATGGATGTTATACCATCAGCACCTCAGTTGTACCCAGATGTTCCCTATACTACACCTAACGAACTAAACGCCGAAAACTTTCGCCTGAATAAAGCGAACTTGATCCTGGCTTACTTGGAAGGGCAGGCAAAACACTATGAAAAAGTTAGAAAAAAGTACGTTAGAGCCCGGAGTACGCTACATAAGATTGCGATAACTTCAGGATCCATATCTGTTGTGTTAACGGGCTCTGGCGTTGCTACTTCGCTTACTGGGCCGGGAATAATCGTTGGAGTTCCTTTGGCCGGCGTTGGGGCAGCTTGTGGTATTATTTCGGCTGTTGCTACGGGCATTATAAAACAGTTGTCAAGCAAAATATCCAAGCATGACACGACAATAGCTCTGTCTAGGGCTAAAGTAAATACTATTACCGACCTTGTCTCAAAGGCTTTGCGTGACAGAAAGATAGACGACGTAGAATTCTCGCTTATTCTGGCCGAAGAAGACAAATACGAGAAATTAAAGTCGGACATAAGGAATAAAAAAACAGTCGTAAAAGATCTTTCCGAGGAATCTCGCAAAAAGATCTTTCCGAGGAATCTCGCAAAAAGATCTACCAGGAGGCAAAAGAAGAGCTTCAAAGAAAGCTTGCTCAGTAAATATCGTGACGGGATTCTATTTACATATCGAACGCCGGCTGTCTGGTTCATATGCAAATTAAATATAATAATTTTCACATACATAAGCGTCCAGATGTGTCTGGCGTTCGCTTGTGATCGTGGACTTTGGGGCTGGGGAGGCCTAAAGTCCCGAGTTCGAGCCTCGCTGTAGATGCATTTGGACCGGTTGCTGTGAGTGAAAAAAAAAGCCTCCCCCACTCACAGCAACCGTGGGGGGAGGGGTAGAAAGTGCGATTCAACCCCGCGATGGGGGGTTTCGCGAGGAAAAGTTGGAAAAGTCAGGGGGTGTCTCGGGACGCTGTCCGGAGTTCACCCTCTGGTGGGTCGTAAGAAAGATATATGTGTATGTACTAGAGGGCCTCTGGCGCGGGATGAAATAAGCCCCGTAAGCCCAAAATGCAAAAAACTTGGTGTTCTGCGCGATGCATTCCCCAGTGGGGTTTCTGGCAAAATAAACGCCAGTTTTGCATTTTTATTTTCTCGGAATCCATCCTAACAGGGGGTGGTTGGGGTCTATTTTGTAAAATATTTCGTAAATTACGTCAGGATAATAAGGAATATCCTTATTCAGCCGACAAAACATCCACTCGGCTTTTGTCATATCAGAAACCTTGGGAATAGACTTACCGGTAATTTCAGACAAAATATAGGGAATAGCTTTGTAATATTTTCCTAGTTTTAATTTTTTCAGCGTTTTCCGTAGACTTTGCGGGGTTGGCTCTTCTAAATGGTCTATGATTTTCTTCTTTACTTCGTCGCTTAAATATACCGGATGTAAACCTTGGATATGACTCATCCAGTCCCTGAAGTATTTTATTCTCTTATATGGCGTTTTCTTACGACCTCCATTGGCGTAATACTGCTCTCTGGTAGCATTTGGTACGGCATTACGAATATTCTTACCACATTCGTAACACTGCGCTGACGTGTCGTCTTCTATTTGCATTTTCTTACCACAACACCAGAAACCCTTGGGCTTAGGTATGTTAACTTTGGATCTTAGGCAAATTATACAGAAGTCATTGGTGAACTTTTTACATTCATGCATCGTATATATATCGTACATTTTTATAAACACTTATCTTTGATTCCCAACACAGCAGCAGTAAGGACACGGCGCGCGGCTTATTCCCGCTGCCGGCGCCTTCCTTAAACCGCCTGTAAAACCCGTAAATCTTTGACATTGACCGCGAGTCCCCCTTACTGCTGCTAGGAATGTAACTTGTAGTCTATTTTTGCAGGTCAGTACCTAGATTCTCGAATATTATCATCTTAATATTATAAAACGTATACCTCTGCTGTCGAATAACAAGCAAAAGTTAATACGACAGTCATCTATAAGCACAGAACATTCTTTTAGAAGCCGCTAAGGCCTATCATCTCGGTAACGCTCAAGTGCGAGATTGTGTTACAATAGGTCAAAGTAGTGCTTAGAACTCTTTCTCTAGAAGTAAGGCTTTTAGCGGGCCAAGTTAGAAATTTTGTGGTGACTAACTATGATAATTGGGCTTCAAGGGCAAATTATGTTTTCTGTAAAACTGTATAGCGCATTGGAGAATTATTGCATTGAATTTGCCCTTAATTCAATGTTTTCTCTAGCGGCTCCGAACTGCCCTCAGCATAGTAAGAAAATAAAAATAAATAAAACGTCTTTATAGCTCAAATTATATGTGTTGATAGCTTAAACATCGGTAAATCAGTTGTGGGATTTTCAGTTTCCAACGGCCTTTCGTCAGGTCGTGAGCGATCATCAAATATGCTTCATTTTCCACCCATTTGGAAGGCTGCCAGACGCCGTCGTACGGGAATTTCAACTTTTCTCAATTTCGCCAAAAATAAAAATCGGCCAAACTTTTTAATGCTATTTTCGAAAATAGTTTACCATAAGGGTCTTTTGGGCAAAGTATGGAGAAATTGAATTTTTCACAATTGTCCGACCATTCTCGATTTTTACAGACAGTCGCTCTTAATAACCTGGCTCGGGAAGCCGAGTAAAGAAGGTAATGGATGTGAACCCGGGCACATACGTGGTCTAATTCTCCAAAGTTTTAAAATTTCATTTACGTTCTCGATAGGTGATACTCCCATTTCTATAGTTGATTTTAAGCGCTTTAGGGTTCCCTTTGATTGCAACTTTGTGCCGTTTCTACCTCGTATTCACTTTCTATGTCTGACCAATATAGTATGGTATATACTAATTTCGGTAGTCTACACTGTGTAAAAATGCAAATGCCTTTCCACATTTTGGCGCATATTTTCACAATACACTTAATTGCGGGCCTGTTATATCACACCTTTCTTTGTCCGATTCCTTTTAAATTTCGTCTTTGTTTTCGAGGGTCTCTTATTAATAGAATTGATCGCAACACGTTGATCTTTGTTTAGGACTTTATATAGCGACGGTTATTCATTTCCTTTTTCTTTTCTCCCGTTTGCCTTTGTTTGGCCACTTAGCCCGAGCAACCAGACAGGATGGCGGAATTAGAGAGGAAGCTTCAGGCTCTCTAAGCGAGACAACAAGAATCCGTCGCCCCTGCCCTTGCCGCGTTACGGCGACACATAAACAGACCGGCATCCCTCTTTGACCTTTTCGAGGCCATAGAGTTGCTAGAAGCTTTGGTCCGCATGGCAACAAAGGTAGCAGACCCAAAGGCGGACGAATATGCAGCCACCCTGGACGAGGTGAAGGCACGTAGCCCCAGCCTTCCTCCTGCTACACTCCATCGTCTCCTGTTGGGATCGTTGGGCGACCCGGTGAGAGCCAAAGTAGCCAAAGAGGCAGCGTCAATTCTGAAGAGCATCACGAAGACAACTTCCACTGACACTCCACCGCGTTCGGCGTATTTTCCGCGTCGAGGAGGCCCACCTAGCGCGGAGGAGTCCGCGCGCTGTTATCATTGCCATCGAGTGGGTCACTTTGCACGCAACTGCCGCCGAGGTAGCGGAAGACCATATAGATTCCAGCGTTTGTACTAATTACACTCAACGGTGGAGTGATTAATCACTGAAATTGAAATAAGTTTGTTTGTTGAATGGTTGGATCTCTAGTGTCTCGCGCTTTATTCTCGCTCCTGCTTGACTCTAGGGGGGCCTTTTCAGTGCCTCAATTCTGGTCTTACGATCGGAGCCTGGGGTCAACGAGGCACTGGGGGGTCCTCATACCCAGTTTTAAAACGCGCTTCGTTTTCTCTTTTTTCAGAGCGTATTTGAGTCTCTCCTCTCCCGCCTTCTTCAGACCACAGAAACCTTTGAAAGAAAATACTGTAATGTGTTTGGGGAACCCCAGCCTTTCGTTGGCCCCTTGGTCCCCCCAGAGTTGATCGTAGCCAGCCCCGCCTTAGCCGATATGAAAACGTTGCGTTTTCGAGAACCAGATAATTTCCAAGCTGGCAGTTAACACGCACACGCCCAGTTCTGGGAACCTTTGATAGATAAGTATGCTAGCCCAAACAGTGCATTAGATTTCAAGCTAGTCATCCAAGAAGGAGTCAGAGTTGAGCAGTTCTTCCAACACTTCAAGGGCAGTTTTAAGGGAAAGAATTACGATTCCCCCACGCCGCCAGCCTTAATCATCAGCAATTCCCCGTCGTGTCACATTTTATCATTTCGTCTCAGCTACCATTCTGGATTGGGTTGCAACGGGCGTTCTCAATTTTCATGGCCGCTTGGGCGAATGCATACCTCTATCTAGTCTCATCTAGTCCTTCCGCTTACAGTTGAACCTTCAAAACCTAGACTCTGTCACGATGAACGCTTCCTTAATCTCTGGATAAAAGATCTCCCTTTCAAATTAGATCATTTGCCTGACCTCCCACGGTACGTGTTCCCGGGACACTTCCAGACAGTCTTCGATGACAAGAATGGATACCAACATGTTAGACTCCCTCCAGACTCGGAAACCTATTTTGGTTTGTGCTGGGAAGATTGTTTTTTCACGTTCCGCGTCTTACCATTCGGGTGGAAGACCAGCGCTTTTATTTACCACAATTTGGGACTTGTCATATCCAGCGCTGCAAGATCTTTCGGGGTACCCGTGTCACAATACATAGATGACAGCCATGTAGGACAACTCCTCGCCTGTCGCGGAGACAGCTTCCTCCCGAGTCCTCAACAAGCTGAGGCCGCTGTTTATATTTTATGCTACCTTCTGATTAAAGCAGGCTATTATCTTGGTTTAGTAAAAAGTCAACCCGTGCCGGCGACCTCTGTACGATTTTTGGGTTTTGTCTGCAACTCCGTCCAGCAGGCGTTTCTAGTACCTGACGACAAAAAGCATAAATTTGCAAATCTACGCTAAGAAATTCTCAAGTTTAAGCAAGTGAGCCTTCGAACATTGCAGCGGTTCGCAGGTAAAGCCATTTCGTTCAGCCTCGCGATTCCAGGGTGTCGACTACATGTGCGCGAAATTTTTAAAGCCGTGTCCGTCCTTACTAAGAATTCCCAGTCCTACGCTCAGGTGAGAAGTCCACTTTACGACGAGATCATTTACTGGCGCTTTCTAGACCAATGGCCGGGTTGTTTACCGTGGAGACCAGAACAACACCTCGCAGTTACTCTGTTCTGTGACGCATCCAAAAGGGCTTGGGGAGGTCTCTTAGTTGGTAAGGGACCCCCGCAAGAAATCCGCGACTACTTTGTCGACCCAAGCACCGATATCAACGCTCTTGAAGCGCAAGCCTTATGGCACGTATTGGACTCCTTCAAAGAGCGCCTCAAGAATTCCCGAGTAGATATCCTCACAGATAGTCAGGTCCTCCTGTCCTCATGGTTGAAAGACGGATGTCGGAACTCCCAAATTAACAACGTTCTTAAAGAAATCTTGAATTTCTCAAGGGCATGGAATTTTAACCTTCAAATGAACCATATTCCTTCGGGGAACAACCATGCAGATCGTCCTTCCAGAGAATGCTCGGACTTGGATTGTACTCTGTCGAAGTCAACCTGGGCACTAGTCGAGCGTCTATACGGTCCCCACAATTTTGACTTGATGGCCTTGGATAGTAATTGCCGCCGGGACTCGAATGATGTCCCGTTACCTCACTTTTCCCCGTGGCCAACACCCCTTTTGAGTGGCGTGAACGCTTTTGCTCAACCAACACCAGTCGACCACAACATTTACGTCTTTCCGCCCTTCCTATTAATGGGTCCTTTACTGCGCTTTCTCATTGATCAGCCAAGGCATATCGCCTTTACAGTGATTGTACCTGATCTTCGGCCTCTGCGCTACTGGTGGGCATTACTCCAGTCCATCTACGTCGATCAACACCGCCTTGGGCTCCGAGGTTGTGCACGGACTCTACTCTTCCCGTCGCGGAATTCACCCAGGTTTCACCCCAAGCCTCTACAGTGGGACTTATGGGCGTTCCGCTGTATTTGTCATAAACCTTCAGACATTTCGCATTATTTGTCCTAGATTTCGCGCCCCTGGAAAGCCGCCCGGCGCTGTAGCGCCTGTTTATATCCAAACGATTGGGACGCTAACTTTTGTCAAGCCTGTGGCTCGCCTCAGCACACACCTTTTGCTGCCAGGGAAGCAATAGGTGTCGACCAATCTGCCATCGAGCGCCGTTTCGACGAATTTACCACTTCCCTTCTCGCCAAGCCTTATCAGCGTCAAAAACAACGTTTACGAGACCATTTGGCCGAGTTTCTGTTGACATTGGCGCCCCCGAAGACAATTACCTCCTGCACAGCGGATGATGTTATCAAGTTTTTGATCAGTCGGGACGGTGGTAGAACTGTTGTTCACGAGCCCTCGTGTCCGAAGGACAACTGTACCTGCCCAATGCATTTAGCAGCCGGTACAGTAGACTCCACAATAGGAAAGATTCGAGCCATCTTTAATAACGCTGGGCGAACGAATGACTCTAACCCGTTCTCTCATCCAAGGGTGAAGGATTACTTGAAATTCGTTCGAGAAGAACAAGCGAGTAAAGCCATCGTCCCAAGCCAAGCTGTGCCCATCTTTTTCACCAAGTTTCAACGCTTGACATCTCACCTCCGACACCCGACATTGCCAACGGCTCAGAACTCAGTCTGGTGGACAAATATATATTAGCTCAAGACGCCACCTCTTTCGTCATAGACTTTTTTACGGGTGATAGAGCATCGGATCTTGGACGCCTTCGTTCTGATCAAGTATTCAAACTTAAGGACAGAGAAGGGTACCTCCTCAATTTTACGATTGGTAAGACCATGTCCGCGGGACGTCCATGACCCTTTGTTGTCGTCCCCGTACCTCATCGTGACGTCTGTCCAGTGCTTCGGATCCGCTATTATATCAAAGCGTGCAAGACCCTGGAAGTCCCACTAGCTTCGGGTTATTTCTTCAGAGTCCTTCGTCGCTTCAGCCGTTGCCAATCGTCTGCATAAACACCTACAAGACGCAGGAATTTACGGAGAAACATCGCACAGTTTCCGCGTGGGTCTTTCGAACACCCTAAAACACATGGGATGTTCCTCAGATGAACTGGCTCGATATGTCGGCTGGCATAGTACCTCTATGGCGGAACATTACTCTCGAATGGCTGAGACGCCTAAAGTGCTTTCACTATTTGAGAGTATGGCCTCCAAACGTACCTCGACCGGCCTTCAGAGTCAACCACAGATCGCAAACCCAGACAATCTCCAAAGTTTTGACACTTAATTTCCAAGTTACATTTCCACAAACAATATACCTGATCGTGATATCACTTGGACCATTATTTTCTCCCCCCCCCCCCCCCCCCTTCATTTCGTTAGCTTTTCAATACTACACCCTGTTAGCGGTTTCTTTTCATACAGTTTTGTTCGCCCTCACATTAGAAACCTCTAACGTTAGCGACAAAATGAAGCCACACAACACGTGGAGTAGATACGCGGCAGTTGCAGTTGTTGCGGTCGGTATCCCGGTATTGCACTTATGTCTGACAGGTTAGCCAGGTTTATTCCAAGGGGCTTAGAACTGCCTTCACTTTGTCTGTTCATGTTTAGAGTGTACGAGTGTTGAGTGATGGATTAGTAAGGATTCACCGCCACAATTAGGCCTGTTTCGGCAATAAAGGACAGTTGTTGAGTGACGAGGTTTGAGTGTTGGAATGATTAATTGAGGGGACTATGGCCAGGGACCTTTCTTCCTTACTGGAGAAGAAGTAGAGGAGCGGATCTTGCCCCATAACTTAATTACTGCGACGTGACAATGGTATTCAGTGAGGATATAGTACTATTCTCACTGAATAAATTAGCGCGGAGCAGTATAAATTAACCCGAAACACGTGCTTCGTCGCATTACCTCGCAAGACATTGGAAGGGCAAGTTCGCCCACCCCCCTCCCCTGGTGACGGTGGCGTACCTCTTTCCCCTTGCTGTTTACCTCATCACGTCGCGGATCTTGCCCTATAACTTAATTACTGCGACGTGACAGTGGACAATTCAGTGAGGATATAATACAATTTTACGCATATTTTCCTAGAAAGGGAACCTTATATTTTAACGATCTATTTAATGGTGAAAATGAAAGAAAGCGGGTTATTTTCTCGCTATTCTCACTGAGAAAATAACCACGATTTTGCTCCCGCGTTCAATAAATAACGTTCAGCATAATGGTTATTGCACGAGATGCGTGCAATTCCATCCCTCGGGGCATTGGGAAGGTTTTTAAACCAACACCGAGCCTGTTTCGCCGTCTTTTCGCAAATCCGGTTTGGGAAGCAAACTCTTGCTGCTCTTGTTTTTTTCCCGTCGCCGAAGCACTCATGGCCACTCCAGTTCAACCAGACCAGTTACAAAATTTACAGCAACCTCAAGTTCCTGTCCCTTAGCCAGACCAACCACCTCCACCGCAAGACCAACAGCAAAACCAAGATAATCTTGCCCAGCTGCAGAACCAACCCCCGGCTCAAGTATCCGATGATACTGCAGCCCAGGTTGATGCTCCGCGATATGAGGTATCTTGTTTGTATCCCTTATTTTTTATTTGTTAGTTTTTACAATCGTGTATTTATCAGTAAAACTTGGCCCCGGGGCGGGCTATGTGTCATGTCGCCCAATGCATCAGTTTAGCCATGTGGCGGTCAAATTTCTGTGCTCTGGCGTTTTTGGTCATGTGGCGACCTTAGTAAATTTGTCTGGCCGTTAGGCGGCTGATTTTTCATCGTTTGCGGCGACTTAATTTGGTTTTCGGTCGTGTGACGACCCTGGTGTATATTTGCTCGGTCGTGTGGCGACCTTACTAAATTTGTCTGGCCGTGAGGCGGCCGATTTTTGGTCGTTTGTGGCGACTTAATTTGGTTTTTTGGTCGTGTGGCGATCCTTATAAATTTGTTTGGCCGTGTGGCGGCCGAGTGTTCAGTCATTTTTGGTCGATTGATATTAACAGTAGTCTTGATGCGATTTAACAGTAGTCTTGATGCTATGTCGGCTCACGCAAAGGCCCTAGTCGGCGTGTTTACAGAAGTGTGTATACTATTCTTTAAAGTTTGGATAATAACCGTCATTTATCAAGAACAAGAGGCCTTTATTTTTTCTTTATTACAAACCTTTGCGTTCGTTTCTCAAAATTTACTTCATTATTACTATTATAATAATTGTATAATTATATATATATGCGTATTTGGTGCTTTTTGTGACTGCATTTATGAAATCGCAGTTTGTTAGCTTTAGTACCTCGTCATTTGGAGTTTTCTACCTTGTTCGTAATAATACGGAACGTCGGTTATCCCTTTTGATTTTGTTTCTTCCATTAAAATTAATTTCATTTAGTGTTGTAGTGCCTTTACTTTTTGCTCCCCCACCTGGCCATACCAGAAGGGTACTCTAAACAACGCCCTATAACCTGTCTTTGACGGGTTCCTGGTCCGGCCCAGTGGTGGGTGTTTCCCTCCTTTATTTTGATCGTTCTACCTACGCGCCTTTTTTGCTATTATTTTTCCTCAGTCTTTTGGAGAGCTTTGGGCCCGTTCTCGCTCACACCCTAATCAGGAAATCATTTGTGATTGGGAGGGGAACCCCACCACCTGGGCCGGTCCACTTCCATCTGTAGCTACCGTGTCCAATGATATTGTTGAGCATCACCTACTCAGCTTCCGATTCCGCGATCCGGAAAGCTTTGTGTCGGGGAATACCCATAATTATCGTTTGGCTTGGGATAGCATATTGACCGATCCAAGCGCCACACGCATTAGAAATTGGATCACAGAAGGAGTTAATATTAAGGATTTCTTCTCGCATTTTAACGCAAGATTTCAAGGGCGTAGATACGACTCGGACTTTTCCCCCCGGGCTTCCTTTCCAAATTCAAAATCCTGCGTCAATTTTCACGACTTTATCTCCGAAACCACCCAAATCCCTGAATCTCTATCAGGGGGAGTCCGCTCATAGTTTTCGTAGCGGCTGTGCAGTTACTCTCTCACTTCTGGGCGTATCTCCAGAGGACGTAGCGAGGCACGTGGGATGGAAATCAATAACAACAGCAGAATACTACTCCCAATGCGGCAAAGTCATGAACTCCGATCTCGCCGCATCTGCTCTCTCGACTGCCACTATGCCGACGAAAGAATCCCCACCTACGGCACCTCTCTGCCTCAGACCTATCAGACAAACGACGAATTTCGTAATTGGTCACTCGCCTTTAAGTAGTTCCTTCACAGGGCGTGAGGGTTTTTTGACTTATGAAGAAGGA
Source organism: Actinia tenebrosa (assembly GCF_029948245.1). Classification (NCBI taxonomy): domain Eukaryota; kingdom Metazoa; phylum Cnidaria; class Anthozoa; order Actiniaria; family Actiniidae; genus Actinia; species Actinia tenebrosa. The sequence goes on from NW_028292580.1 coordinate 6,123,169, forward strand.
TACTCAATAAAATTTGTTTGGTACCTTTAAAATGGGTTTTTCGGTACTGTAAGCGATGCTGGTTGTCGGAGTGAATCGCGTTTCCCATATCTTAATTCCCTATCCGGGACAATGAGTGGTCAGCCTCTCAGTGAAAATGTCTTACTATTCTCACTGAGAAAATAACCACGATTTTGCTCCCGCGTTCAATAAATAACGTTCAGCATAATGGTTATTGCACGAGGTGCGTGCAATTCCATCCCTCGGGGCATTGGGAAGGTTTTTAAACCAACACCGAGCCTGTTTCGCCGTCTTTTCGCTAATCCGGTTTGGGAAGCAAACTCTTGCTGCGACCCTCCCTCCTCCCCTTCGGCGACGTTCACTACTTCACATACCCTTCACCACTCAATGTCTCCGGAATCGCGTTCCCCATATCTTAATTCCCTATCCGGGACAATGAGTGGTCAGCCTCTCAGTGAAAATGTCTTACTATACGCAAACACTGCCGACTCATCACTGTCAAGTTTGATCTTGTAGTGGACACGTACTTTCCATAATAAGCTTATAATTATTTAAACTAACTGATATTATTAAAAATCAAAATATAAGCTTATAAGCTTATACAGAAAATCCACAAGAAATTATAAATGATTCCATATCTTAATTGCTAGCTTAAGCTTACCCTGGTCCTAGAGGTTTCTCGTAGTTTTTTCTGTGACTTTTTTTTCGACTTCGCTCGTTAATTGTCGCCACTTCTCGGCGAATTTTACACAGAAAAAAACTACGAGAAACCACTGGGACCACAGTAGCTTAACCTATATTTCGGATATGAAATATAAAAAACGGAAAATCGTGTATTGTACGTGCATGGCCGGTCAGTCGATTAATTATTTCCAATCAGCAGATCTTGGTATGTGAGCTCATCGTTTCTTTAATAGTTATAATCTGTGCAAATACATTTTTGTAGCTTGATTATTCAAAATGTACCTGGGGCTCATATACTGACTGTATTTGGAATGCATGCTTTAGTCGTTATAATTTGCGGTTATAATTTGATATTTAAGGTGTTCTAACATATACACAGGCCTGTAGGCTGGGGGTTGGGGGTTCAGATGCCCTCCCCACCATTTGAAATTTAGTCCATATGTTCTCTGTATTTTGGGCCGTTTCAACACTTGAACGAACCCCCTCCATCCCGTATGTACCTTTGGTGCACGAGTCTCCCCATTCAAAATCGAGCCTATGGGCCTGATACATGTAAGGAAAACAATTTATATTGATTGTTATCCTCCTGCAGATAATAAAGATAATGTTTCAATAAACTCAACCTATTTTTGTTATATATGTATTTGCATCACTTACATTTTTATCTTGTGGTCACTGCCTACTGTCTCTAATATAATATAATAATAATTTCATTACTAACCACTGATTTCATGTTTGAAGTTAATGATTGACGGAAGACTATGCCAGCTTAGATGCCCAGACTTGCGTGTGTGCAGTGGGTGTGTATATTAATAAAATCAGTGGTAAGCCCAGTATAGGCAATCAATAAGAATTTATATTTTGTCATTGTTTTTGTTGCCATTTTGTAAAGCAGACAAGAAGCTGACGACAGTTTTCCTTCCTGCCCTTGGTTTTCTGGCGAAACAAACCACAGCTCTTAAGATGGTTTCAGCCAATTAGAGCGCATGTTATAATTTAGCTATAATACAAAAGTCGATATCCATCTATACTTTAATCTTAATTGATATAATTTGATACTCACACATTTTTCTCAAACTGATTATCGATTTATATCGATTTGTCAAATTAGAGGAATGTAAATTCGATACTGCTGATTGAAATGAAATCAATAATTATCAATAATACCATTATCAATTTTTAATGATATCCAATCTAATTAACCGATTTTATCAACTTTTATCAATTAAGTAATTAACCATTGTGTCAGAATGCATTTCCAATATCATCCAGATTATCTTGATTACTGTGGTTTACAGATTCTTGCAGTTTCTGCAGAATAAATAAAGCTGCATTAAATTCACCATAAGTATGTACAGAGAAATATACCAACAGTTTTTTTGTTCTTATATAACTTAATCTCCATTCATTACATGCAGGTACAGAAATCAAAAGCAGTGCTGGTGTTCGAGCTACCAATCCTGAAACAAAAAAGAGGTCCTACAAAGTAATGTAGAACTTATTCATTATCTGCTACAGTAATAATTATTATAATAATAATACTAACAATAATCAAAATAATGATAATAATTATCATTACTATGATATATATAATAATATACACCTATTTGCAAGAAGGTTGTCATAAGAAAAAAACAACATTTGTAGTTTATTGAGAAAGGTATAAATCAAAAGACAGAAGAAAAAGTTCAGCTTCAGTGATCTAATGTTCAGCTTCAGTGATCTAATGTTCAGCTTCAGTGATCTAATGTTCAGCTCCAGTGATCTAATGTTCAGCTCCAGTGATCTTCTTTTGTCTTTTCAATTTATTCCTAGTCCACTAAACTACAAATGTTCTTTTTTCGTATGACAACCTTCTTGCAAGTAGGTGTGTATAATATATATATAATATAATATTATATTATTTGATTATTTTTAATATTAATTGCTATCATTCATACTGCACACTAAATATGAAACAAAATTACACATGTAATTGTCTTTCATACTGGAGCAGAACATCACAAGAATAAAAGCAGCTAGTGTTTATACTTGTGTATAGTGCCTAATTAAATGCATAGAGATGTGGTGCTCTAGTATAGTGGTTGGTGGATCAGACTCTGGGTTGACATGCAGGCCTGGGTTCAAAAGGACGTTTGCATGATGGCATCATTTGACTCCCACTACCAAGATACTTCGCAAATTTTCTTTCTCATTTAAATTTGTATTCCCTCATGAGAATAGTAAGACAATTGGTACTAAGTAGCTGAACAAAAGAAAGTGTGCAAGGGAGTCTGGTAGTAGAGGTCAATGACGCCATCGTGGAAACGTCCTATTCCCTGACCTAGCAACTACGTTATGTCCTTCGGCAAGATGATATACTTTCACATTGCCTCACTTCAACCAGATGCATAAATGGGTACCAGTGAGTTAGGTTTAACCTACAATGCTGGGGAGTAAATTAACCTGCGATGGACTAGTATCATATCCAGGGGGAGTAGAAATACTCTTAGTCTTAATACTAGGGAAACCAGAGTTAAGCTCCGGCCATGTGGGCCTTCATGGCCCAAGTATGATATTGCCTTATCTAATGCACAGAAATCCTCAGTTTTGTTAGCAATAACTAAATTGTTGATAACTGAATATGCTTATAGTGAACAATTTCACAGATGTAATGCATGTACTTAGGCTACTTAGTACTTATTTATCAGCCTTGTCATATATGCATGAATTGCAGCTCAATATTTAGTCAAGAGGTTAGCTAGGTTTGAGCTCTGAATAAACCAAATCCCTGATCTGGTCTTAAAATAATCTTATTGAAGAGATATGTTCCTTTATTTCTCCGGCCATCTGTAAATCTGTAAAATAATTTTTTCAGCATGTTTATACTCACTAGGTGACCTGCAAGAACCACTCATAATTGAACAAACCCTGCAGACACTTGGTATTTCAGGATTTTCCCTTTGAATAATGGATTGTTGATATATAAACAATGTTAACTTGTTTAATTGCAGAATTGTGTATAATGTGGGGAGAGGAATGGGAATGCAGCAAAGAAACGTAAAAGAAAGGGATGTGGGGCTGCATTCCCTTTGCCAACTTTTGATTGGGAGGCTCTGACTAAAAAAGGAAAAACTTGCACAACAGACCAACGCAAGAAGATGGAAATGAGGGTATGTAACCACTATTATGTTTCGTTCAAATACTAAATTAATGTAATTTTCTCATTTATACACTAAAGCTTATTCATACAGTTTACTCACTCACTTATTAATCTATCGTTTTAATCTATTAATTTTAATTCGAAAATTTAAGATTTGTTAAAACAAAATTTAAAAAAATAAAAAGTTATATAAATATAACTTTTAAAATATAATATTAAAATATAAAATTATAAAATTTTTATAGTTAATATCAATATATACTTAAATTTTTGTTTATTTGTTTATTCATTTATTATTATTTATTTATTCGTTTATTTATTCATTTACTTATTTATTAACTTACTTACCTACTTACTTAGTTACTTACGCTTACTTTTATTTATTTGTGTAGTTCATTTTTTTCAGGCAAATATTCTCACTCGCAGCACAACTGGGACATTGTGATACTCAGTATCAGCAAGAGCCAGAGAGGAGACATCATGTACGGCTATGGCACACCTGGCATTGCCACTAAATACTTTGATAGCCAGTTTGGGGAAAATGCCATTAAAATATTCAAAGCCTTTGCAAAACGTAAACAAATTCATCATATAAAAATTGTTGAGAATGTTATTTTCAATTATATTTGGCAATATTTTGTTACTTAGTAAAACCCAAGTAATTTAACCCAAATAACCCATTGTAAAACACTCGCACTCAGTTTGCAAACATGCCTGCATGGCCTTATTTCACCCAACATTGGGAAAAGCAGAATGGTACCTAATTTTGTTACAAAGTCAATTGAAACTTTGATACCCAAGTAATTTTTCATTTTGTGGGATTTGGGGATATTTTCTTTCCCAGTGAATTCATGATGTACTATAATTGGGGCTGTTGGTATTTTTACAGTTGTCCCCTTTTTATGACTACCTTTTCAGTACAATTATTACTCATTAAATACTGAAAAGTATTTCAGATTTGTTCTAAAAATATTGAAACCGTTTTCATTGTTCATTCATTATGTAATCATTACCCATTGCCTTTTTTCAGAACAGAAAAGAAACACTGAGAGCAGTCCTAGTAGCCAGACACCTGGAACTACACCGTGTTTAAAGTGCTACACCATCACCACAACCATCCACATTACCACAAACAACCAGATTATCATCACCAACATCTCAACCATCCATATTACCACAACCATCCATATTACCACAACCATCCAGATTACCACAATCCTTTACTTCTGCAGCCACTTGCTCAACTAATGCAAACCCACCACCAGGTATGTTAGATAATAATCAATTATTGTGATTTATGAAAAATAACTATTGTTGGGCATAACGTTTAGATTGCACCTAATTTCCAGAAATTTCCATGATTATGAGAGCACACAGCACGCGAGGACGGTTATTCCAATTTGTTATTTTATAAAAGAAATAGAAAACTTGCTTACTGTGCTGTGTGAAGTTATAAAGCACTTGGGGTTTGACAGGACACTTGAGAGCACTTCTCTCTTCTTCTTTCTTCTTCTTTTCTCCTAACCCCTTACGGGGCATGAGGCGAGGCACAGTTCTCTCCACCTTGGTCTGTCCGCTGCTGCGTTCTCGGCTTCCTGCCAACTCCTCTACCCAATCCTCTGCCTCTCCTTTTCAACTGTCCTTCTCCACGTCTCTCTTGGTCTTGCCTTCCTTCGTCTACCCTCCGCTGCCCATGTCAGCGCAATCTTTGAGTCGTCTACTAACATTTCTCTCGTGTTCTGCCAATTCCCGCGTGCTTTATAACTGCACACAGTACGCGCGCGCGTTTTCTATTTCTTCATCAGATTACAAATTGGAAGCCGTACTCCATGTCACTGATCTCCATTATAAAAGTTGTTCAGAAAAAAAATGTTTAAGAAATATACAATAAATTAATAATGACAGATTTATAATTTCATATTTTTTGAAGTTTTAGTAACAATGACCTTTATTGTACTGTAAATTACGTTTTAACTACTCTAACAGTGTCCTGTGTTGTCTCTTTTTCAGAAATGGTTAACAGTGTAACAACAAACAGCAACAGTAACAGCAAAAGAGCAAATGACAACAGCAACACGACAAACAATTATGAACCAGGAAGCAAGAAAGCGAAGTTAAACGCAATCATTAACCATCCAGTTGTGGTTTATGTTCTTGATTGGAAAATCGTTGCCGTTGGAATCGTCCATAAAGATAGAAAAGTGCTCCATGGCTACTGTATTGCTGATGATTGTGTATGCGTGGAAATTACTTACGCACTCCACAAAGAAATTCCAGCACCAAACGCTTTTGGAGATCCCGAGGAGAACTCTGTATTGTCTGTTGGACTCTTTTTCGCATTTCCCAAAAAATACGTGTACGTCTACGGAAGCCAGCAGAGCGAAAGGCCGATAACATTGCAATCCTATGTTTCCTTTTTCGAGTGAAGGTATTTAAGAATTATTCTCTGGGACCGAGGGAAACAGTGCTCCCGATACTGCCGATGTTTCCCAAGGCAGAGCCCCATTGGCTGTCGATATCGAGGGAAAACAAAACACTAATTTGCCAAGGTCTCAGTCAATATATGTTCCGTTATGTACCAACTGTCAAAGAAAAATAAGGAAGCGCAATAAGGAAGTTTTTTAATCAATGTAATCAGAATTCAGTGAAAACGTTTTTCAAAATTTAACACAATTTCACTTTTGTTCGTATGAAGTATGATTCAGGATTCCACGTTATTGATTTTTATTTTCTTTAACTAAACTCTGTATTTCATTCGCAAAAAGCGCGATTTAAAACTCAATCAAATTCCGGCTTTGTCATTAACGGTCTGCAACATGTTCAAGACTTGTCCCAGCAGAGAACGTGTAATTAAAGGTGGTCTTTGACATGATATGTAACAACACACACTGAGAGATAAAGGAGGACACACTGTTGCCACTTATGATGTTATTATTGTATTTCATTGTGCGGAGATTGGTATTGTTTACTCGAGTATTTTAAGGCCTGGGTCATAGGGCCAAATCAACGAAAATACCAAAAAATAAAAATAAAAAATCATAGAAAATTAGCTATAGCATATTTTACCATGAAACTAAGGCAGTAGTTAATATTAATATTTAAGACCAGCGTCGTGATATATTTTTTGTTTTAAGCGTTTTATTTATCTAGTAGAAAATTAAAAATGGCGCGATGTCGAGAAGTACAGTTTGAGAGATCGGGAGAAAAGTATAACTCAATTAAATTCTTTGAATTTCACAGTAATTACTTTGGGATCAATAATATCTTACCATATCCAACTAGAAAGTTGAGGACTTCTACTTCGGGCGAAAATAAGGACGCTTTATGTTGTTTTTATTGCAATTTCTTGAGATTACAATAATTTTCGAACGAAATAACGGATCAATGCCAAGGTTTCGAGTTGGCCCCATAATGCCCGGGCATATAGGAAAGAATTAAGCATATAACAGGGATTTATTTCATCGAATTTCTTGTTCTCCGCAGCCGATTTTCCAGCTACGCTTTGAATAAATTATTTTAGGCGCCATTTTGAAGATTACGTAATGATTTGGTAATTTGCATTTTAGCGCGATACCTCCCAAGCTGAGTACAGCGGCTACTATTCTTATTGTAGAATAATTTAACCAATCAGAAGGCAGAAAATACGAAGAGGAACAAGATGGCGGACGAAGTGTTTGAAAACAACAAAGATTTTAGTTTTATTTTTTCTACTTTTATAAGAGCAAATCTCAAAAATGACCCTACTTGATAACATCATTATACCTTTCTTTCGTAGCAGGTTTAAGTTTGAATCGATTTTTATAGTTCCATTTGCGTAAAAGCTACATTTCATAAACAGCTATCGAATCGTATTCCTGAAAATCCTTATAATTTTGTACAAGACTGGAGAATAAAGTTTGTTCTGCTGAAGTTTAATGACTGATTATTGAAATATGAGTCTTTACAAGTAAAATACTTTGCATTTTGGCGCAAAATTATAGCTTTACCTAGATAAAGATCACTTTCAGCCACGCTCAGTAGCAAGTTCTATTTACAATATCTAAAAGCAATTTTTTGCAAATGTGTCGTACTTTTCTCGATCCCAAGACCTGTGGTTTTGGTAAAATTGGGGACGTTTTTGCCGGGAGACAAGCCAAGCTTCGTATTAAAAGGAAGCCAAACGAAAGAACTGCGAAGTTTGGCGCTCGAATTCTAGAAGAACGATACAAAATTTTAAGGAGATTTTTCTTTCTTCTGATGATGGACTTCAGAATGCCCTCCAGCGAGTTTAACAAAAAACATGCATCGTTAAGCGTCTACATTACCAAGTGGATCAAATGTGGAAGAAAAAGGGAAGAGATGAATGAATGCTTTGATAAATTTTCCCCACAAAATTGGGCTAATTTATCAAATGCTAGGAAACGAGAGCATACTCTGTTCGATTGCAATGGATGCCATCAAAATTATGGAAAAGCCCAAGCTACTATTTCCAGTGAAATCACTGCTACTAAAAAACAAGGCTTAAGGTAATCCATTCACAATTGCAAAGTATCTACCAAGAAAAATACCAAGAGCTCCAAGTAAAGCTGAAGTCAAAGAGACGGCAAGAGAACTTTTTAAAGAAATAAATCCAGCATTTGAAAGTTTTTGTGGGGTGTCCTTTAGTGAAACCTTGTCTCAAATACCAGAATCCAATCTAAAAATAAAAGAGACAGCAAATGAAAAAAAGGCCGCCCGCAGAAATATGTTAAGAAAAAACAAAGAAAATATTAAAGCTGAATGGAAAGCATCATCTGTAGAAAGGTAAATTTTGATTGCAAGCCCTTGTGAAAAAACAACCCCACTGCCGACTCCTGTGCCAGCAGCGTCATCTGCACCTGGCGCATCGGTTCCATTGGTTAGTGGCGCAACCCAACATCCTCCCAACACCTCACTTTTTGTGCTGGGCCTATGGGCACAGTACATTTGTTTTTGGTGAGTTAGGTATGATCGGAATTTAGTATTACGAACGTGAGACCTATATAGAAGATGCCATTGGTGGACCTCGTCATGATTGACATTGGTGAAACACGAGGTGAAAATGCACGTCGAGATCTGTCAGATCGGGACACGGAGGAGTTGAAAGAGGTTGAACATATGTGGATTTCGTGGTAAGAGTGCCTTAATCCAACTTACTTTAAACTTAATTTGGTAATATTCTAAGCAGATAATTAGAAACTGGAGCTAAATTAGAAACTTAAAGTGCGATTTTTGTTTTTTGATACAACTCGAATTAGTTACGTAAACAAAAAATTATAAATGGACAGGCCAGGAATTTCTACTGCGTCATTGATCTAAAAAAAGTACTCGCACAAGGTATATGTTATTGTATTAACTAACGTAATGATTTTTGTTTTGGTTAGCTAAACGTATCTATTTCTAGTCGAATATTTTTATGAAAAAAGGGGTCTTCATGCTGAAACCTTCAATGAGTGAGTGGACGAGGAATTTACTGCGTCATAATTTACATAAAAGAGTATTTACACGAGTTTGATATTTTATAGATCCTCTCACGGTTTCCGACGCCATATTGTTTGGGGGGCAAATTTACTAAGAAGCGTAGGGAAAGAGATACGTTTTTCGCAATATTTCCGTTCTGAGGTTACCCTGCGAGCAGGATCTCCTTTACCTTTCCCCGAGAGAGAGAAAGGAAAGAGTCTTCTTTCCTTTTCCTCACTCGGGGGAAGGTAAATTTTCGAGACCAAACTTTTTATGTAGATGGAGAATCCTCTGTTCAATGTTTTGTGTGGTGTTTTTGAGCCGATGGAGCCACTATAACACTGGCTCTCAGAGAGACGGAGGCTTGCTTTGGGGTTTGCGACCAAGACTCGTTTATGCTGGTTAAATTTGGCCGTAAAAATCTTGCCTCGACGAAAAACGTCTCTCTTCTATCAGCATTACAAAATATTCTATTTTAGTCAAACCGAATCCACGGACCTTCTTCTGTCTTACAATGACTAAATTCCATATAGTCTTCTACTCTATTCAAAGTATCCAATGTGCCCACCACATTTGACACGTTTTCCCATGTCAAAACTTGTTGAAGGTGCTGCCACTGGCGCCAGTGATGTGCCATCTTCAGTGAATGCTGCCCACAGCCAAATAACAAGTGAGCTGCCTATGGCTACTCAAAATCCTGGTTCGCTGCCAACTTCATTATTTCGTTCTGCTGACCTATCCATTGATGCCCGGGTATCAGATAAGCTAAAGTCCAAGATCTGGCTCAATGAATACTTGATCTTGGTAGTCTTCTAGTTAACCCAGTGCTAGAGAGCAAATTTCATATCACAATACATGTAGTGACTCGACGCCATATCTAGATCAACTATTTATTATTCACAACTTAGCTAATTATCATACATGATTAGTTGCTATGGATACTACATCTCTCCCTTTCTTCCAAATGTCCATGTGTCTTTCGTATGATTACTGAATTATATAACCTAATTATTATCATTGCTAAATACTGTTATCTTTTTTTTTTTTTTTTTTTTCATGTTCAAGTACAATAAAACTCAACTATAACAATGTTCCATGTCCTCTATCCCTAAGGGTACATATAGTAGTCTTCAAACTTCTTGGGTCTTCGTCTTTCCCTTCTTGGTCGGCTTGCTTTCTCTCCTTCATCTTGTGGTTTTTCTCTTTCCACTCGCTCTTCGGTTTTCTCCTGTTTAACTTGAGTCATCTTTGATGATTTCTCCTTCAGCTCCGCTTGTTTCTCTTCGTTGTTCGGTGGTTTCTTCCGATCCTCATGACTTTTGGTTTCCCTCAGAATTCTCTCTCTAGGGTCTTCCTGCTTGGTGTCTGTTGTCTCCTTCGGTTCTTCCTGGCTTGGTCCAACCGTTTCTGTTTCATCTGCTGTGTTGATGACAGTGTTGACTAGTTTGAAGTAACTTGCGTCCTTACAAACTGTGCGTCCATCTGTTGTTCTTCTTGCTATTATCTTGGATCCTTGAATATCGCAGATTGTATAGAATATGGGTTCATATGGTGTGCTCCATTTGTTTTTCTTCTCTTGTTTGACTAACACGTAGTCTCCGAGTAGCAGTCTCTTTTCCTTTGTTCGATTGTTTTCTCTCTGCACTTTCATCTTCTCCTTGTATCTTGCGTCGTTCTTGTTTATCTGTTCGTCTTCTTCTGATGTCTGTTTGTTGGGTGCTATGTAATCGAGCTTCGTTCTTACAGCTACTCCCCTCATCGCCTCGTAGGGTGATACTGCTGTTGCTGGATGTGGAGTTGACCTGTATGCGGTGAGCATGTCATGAATTGCGTTCTGACTTTCTAGTTTATCTTTGCCTTGTAGGTGCGCTATTTGTTCTGTTTTATTCAGCATCTGCATAAACCTTTCAGCTTCTCCATTCGCTCTAGGGTGTGATGGTGTTACCTTGTGATGCTGAAATCCCTCTTTTCTTGCGAAGTCTTCAAAGTCTCTTGAGTTGAATGGTGGTCCATTGTCGCTTTCTATCCTCCTTGGTGTCCCGTATGTCGCAAATACATGTTTCAACCTCTCTTTGTTGGTTGTGAAAGAAGTTGATGATACTCTTTCTACGACAGGGTATCTTGTTCTTTTGTCAATAATGACTAGGTTGTAGTGTCCGTCAGGATAGGGTCCGCCATGATCCAGTGATACAGTGTCCCAGGGCTTGTCTGGAATACTTGAAGCCTTGATTGGTTCTGTTTGTTTGTCTTTCGTTGCAACCTGGCACTCGTAACATTGGTCAATAGCATTGTCTATCATGTGATTCATATACGGGAACCAATACTTCTCTCTTAACATTCTCTTTGTCTTTGTCTTCCCAAGGTGTCCTAGACTGTGTCCTATCTTCACTACTTTTCTTTGAAGATTCTCTGGTAGTACAATTCTTTCCTCTCTAAAGATCAATCCTTCCGCTGTTGATAGTTCTTGCTTTATGTGTGTGTAGGGTTCTATGTCTCTGTCTTTTCGGAATTTCTCCCAGTCACCTTTCGCTATCCTCTGAGATAGTTTCTGCAATGTCTTGTCTTTCAGTGTCTCTTCTCTTATCCTTTCCAGAACTACTGAATGCTCTGCTTCTACAGTCCATTTGATGATCTTCTCGGTGCCGTCGTCTTCTGTCTCGGGTAATGGATGCCTGGAGAGGTAGTCTAATGGGTCGGCTTCGTCCTTTCCGGGTTCATAGATCAGTTCATAGTCTACATCTTGCATCTGCATAACCCACTTCTCAATCCTTGGAGGCATATTGGTCTTTGTCTTGTTGAATAGTGGTAATAGTGGTTTATGTGCTGTGATGATTGTGAACCTTGGGGCTCCCAGTAAGTACACTCTTAGTCGATCTTTGGCCCACTTGATGGCGAGTGCGTCTTTCTCTGTCTGGCTGTATTTTCTTTCAGCATCTGTCATTGTGCGGCTTATGAAGTGTACCGGCTGCATACCTCTTTCTGTCTTCTGAAGTAGAGCTGCAGATAAACCCTCGTTGAAGCTTGCCTCTGTTCTCAGGATAATTTGTCTGTCTGGGTCGAAGTACGCCATTGTCTTCTTGTCAGATAGGCTGTTTTGTATTGTCTGGAATGCCTTCTGTTCTTTCTTTCCCCACTGGAACTTGACTTCTCTTCTCGTCAGTCGGTGGAGTGGTGATGCGATGCTTGCGTAGTCTTCAATAAAGTTGTCTAAGTATCCGGCCATCCCGAAGAAACTTCTTACTTCTTCTTTGCTCTTGGGTGCTTCGCACTCTTTGATCGCTCTGACTTTGTCAGGGGATGGTCTCAGTCCGTTCTTGGTAAACACGTGACCGAAGAATTCGATTTCCTCTTTTTCGAATTCGCACTTCTCTCTGTTGAACGTGATTCCATGATCTCTGGCTCTTTGTAGTACTGTTTGCAGAATTTCTTTGTGCTCCTCTTTATCTTTTCCGCCTAGCAGAATATCGTCCCGTTGGTTGAGGCAGTGCGGGATGTCTCCAAATACTTTGAACATCGCTTCATCGAAAACGTCTTGAGAAGATTTGGCTCCAAAAATCAGTCTTCGTGGTCGATAATTCCCCCATGGTGTACTGAATGTCGCTACTTTTCTCGTCTCTGGGTCCAGTGTCATCTGATGGTATCCCTGTTTGAGGTCGAGCTTCGAGAATATTTTGCAATCATGGAGATGGTATATGAAGTCATCGATTTTCGGTGCTTGTACACATCTGCTTCTTTTCATGGATTCGTTGGGGATCCTCATGTCAATGCTGGCTCTTATCATGTGTGGCTCTAGCTCATCTTTCTTGGTCTCTGAAAACTTTGGTTTGGGCTGCACAACAAGGGGTGGACACCAAGTTATCGCTTCGCCGGGTGTGACTTTCTCGAATATCTCTTTCTCTATCCCTTCGTCTAGCCATTTCTTCAGGGGTTTCTGCAGGTGATAGGGTACGTTTCTCGGTTTCTGTGCTATGGGTGTCGCGTCTGGGTCCATCTCAAGCTTGACCTGCATGCTCTCTCCCGTATCTTTCTCTTTGAAGCATCCGATTCCTTGGAATACGTCGTCGAACTCTGTCAGGAGTCTCTCGATGTCGTCTGAGGTTGTGCTAACGGTCTTGATTCTCAGGTCGTTGGGTTCTTTTAGTATTCCGTCTGGTTCAATTCTGAGCATTCCTAGGTCTAGTAGTGTCTTCTTGCTTATGAGTGGTGGTGAGTCCATCTTCCCCTTTATCACTAGGAATTTCGTCTTCACTCCTCTGGTCTTGTTTCTCAGCGTTACTGGAAATTCTCCTTTGACCTCTAGCTTGCTCTGTAAGGTTCTTACTCTTTCTTCGCTTGGAAACAGTTCCTGTATCTCTTGGGATCTGTGCTTGAGTGCTCTGAATTGGTACTCGTCCATTATGTTAGCGCTAGCTCCACTGTCGGGCTCCATGTCTGCGTCTAGGTCTGCTATTCTTAATCGCATGGTGTTCGTCTTTCCTCCTGATCTCACGCTTTTGGCTCTCTGGTCAATGTGGCTGGCTGTTTGCTGTAGGAATTCCTCGTCGGATTCACTGCTGGATTCTGCGGTCTTTTTCACTTGTCTCTGGGGTCTCGCGGTTCTACTGTTCTCTTTTTCTTGTCTCTGTGTTTTGTTACAGCATTTCGCGAAGTGGTTGTATTTTCCGCATTTTAAACACTGCTTCCCATATGCTGGACAGTCTTTACCTGGTTTGTGTGTTCCTGCGTTGCCACAGTAGTAACACGGTTTTTCGGTGTTGTTATATCCTCCGGGTTTAGCTTGTTGTTGTCTTCTTGCTTGCTGGTTATTTGGTCTTTGCTGTGATCTTCTATTTCGTTGTCGTGGTTTGGTTGGTGGTTTGCCACGATTTAGTCTCGCCACCTTGTGTTCGGTTTTCATGTCTTTCACTTGTTGGCTGATGTCTTCGCGTTGGCTTGCTTCGTCTATGAATCGATCCAGATTCCATCTCTTTCTAATGCATTCTTTAATGAGGTCTTCGTTCGACACTGTTTGGATCAGATGTTCTAGGATACGCTCGTCGAGTTGGACTCCGAATTCGCAATCCTTTGCTTTCTCTCTTATCCTTGCGGCGTAATTGACAATTGTCTCGTTGGATTCCATTCTCTCCTTGCTAAATGTGTATCTCGCATGGTGTTTGTTCTTCCTAGGTAGAAAATGGTTGTTTAATTTCCTCTTGAGTTTCTCGTAGTCGTCCTCGATTTCTTCTCCTATCGGTTCTGGTAGGTTTCGAGCAAGTTTCTTGATTTCTGGTCCGCCGTAAATTTTCAAAGCGCTGACCTTGTCTTTGACCTTTTCAATTTCTAAGTAGGATATTTCTTCCTCGAAATCCTCTAACCATTCTTCCCAAGCTCTACCCGTTTCTAATCTATTCTCTGGGTTTTTGAACTTTTCAATACTTAGTGCTTTTGTTGTTGTAAATACTTTGATCTCTGTTTTTTCTGCTGCTGGTGGTTCTGTCGGGTCTTCGTCGTTGTCGGACATGTTTCTCTGCACGTGCTCGAATGACTCTTCTGATTTTTCTTCTTTCGCTGCTGTTTCTTCTTTACTGGTCGGATCCTAGTTTATCTTGAGTTGATTTTCTTTCTCTTGAGTTGATTTCTTTTCCCTTTTTCTTGGTTTCTGCTTCTTTTCGGCGTTTTTAGATCCCGACTCGTCGCCATATGTAGTGACTCGACGCCATATCTAGATCAACTATTTATTATTCACAACTTAGCTAATTATCATACATGATTAGTTGCTATGGATACTACAATACAGAATCCCAATGATGGCCAATTGCTTTCATTGTGTCTCGAATCTTCTCTCAAACCGAAGCGCATCAATACAATCGAGGTCTGGAATAGTGCCTTTAGGGTTTTTGTGGGTATCTATACTCAGAAATGCCCTCTTGAAGCTCCAGCTTTAATGAAATATAGCGAGTTTATCCACGACTTGGTAGCGAGGGGTCAAAATTGGAAATATTACGATGAAAATTTTCGATTCTTGCGACAGCAAAGCCCAACTATGTATCCTTGGGGACTTAAGCATTTGGAATTGTGGCTTCGTGCTCAGTCCACCCCTAATGTGAAGGAGACGTCCCCACGCACATCCTTTTTGTCAATCCCTAAGGGTTTTTGCTACAAATTCCATAAGGGATTGGAATGCTCTTTCAAGCATAGTTGTTTTAAGTGTGAAGGCAGCCATAGAGCCATGAATTGCAATTTTCGACCCCAAAGTGATAAACGATTTCCCAAAAGCTAGTCCTTACGCTGCCAAGTCATCTTCCAAAGCCAGTAAGAATTGATAAATTAATAAGCTTGCTTGACGGGTATACCACTTCACTTCTCTCTTACATTTATTCTGACTTTACAAAATTGCAAAATTCAAAGTTTCACTTCGGTGATCGGACGAGAACCGGTTTTTTCTCGTTGGTATGGTCGTAGACAGAAGAAATTGCACAACTTATGCTACTTGATGCTGCTTCACGATTTCAGCGACTACAAGCTTTTCTAGAACGGAAGAAAATACCACTAATAAAAAGAAAAAGAAAACAAGAAAACCAATGAATAGAGTAGTAAAAATTAAAAGTGGAACGAATAAAGTGAAATAAAGTAATTGAAAAGTCAAGGGGAATAAAATGAAAAGAAGTCTACAGCACCAGCTTTTATTCCCAGGTGGTCACCCATCAAAGTACTACGCTGGCCCTACGGAGTTTCACTTCGGTGATCGGACGAGAACCGGTTTTTTCTCGGTGGTATGGCCGTAGACAGAAGAATAGAGTAGTAAAAATTAAAAGTTGAACGAATAAAGTGAAATGAAGCAATGGAAAAGTCAAGGGGACAAAAAAAAAACAAACAGAAGACAACAACAGCGATGAATAGAGTAGTAAAAATTAAAAGTTGAACGAATAACGTGAAATGATGCAATCCAAAAGTCAAGGGGAATAAAATGAAAAGAAGTCTACAACACCAGTTATTCCCAGGGACACTGGTGAAAAACGCACTGCGCATGCGTTGGGAGAAAAAAACAAAATGGCGGACAGTCGAAGAGTGTGAACATATAAAAACGAAGACATTCGACTTTTAATCACTTTTTTGTGGCTTCAATGGAAATAACAATTGATCACATCTAAAGGTAGGTTTTATTTTAACCAACAGGGCTATTTTATAAATATTCGTTTTGGAATTTTACAGATATTTTTGGATTTCTTTACATAGAATCCGACCATGTGATTATCTGCAAACACATCTTTTTTTCTGGATTTCGTATAAAAACTGTTAAAATTTGTAAGATTTTAATTACCAGTCAATTTAATTTCAGGCGTTTTAAAGCCATATTAAATAATTTTAGTAAATGCAAGACTTTACTTTGAACCCCTATCTTAAGAAAACGAATTTGCAGATGTGAATACATGTATAAGCTTATGAATATCTATAACAATAAAACTTGCTAAAACATGAAAGAAACCGTTTATAAAAAATAAGCTTACACAATGAACTTCATGTGAGAAGCATAGGAATTTGAATTCTGGAGATCTGCCATTCTCAAAATAAGCAAAAACCAAAAAACTATAGCCAGTTTCAGAAGTTTATGTCTGAAATTATGAACCAAAACTGGAATGTTGAAAAATTTGAGGTTTTAGAGTGTTACAGTACTAAAAATCTACTGTACTACTACAGAGTATAAAGTGGGTTACTTTGATCGAATGGATAAAATCCACTCTTCCAACGACTGGACCCAGAAAACTTAAAATAGTATTCAAATTTATGCTTCTCATATGATGCTGATTGCATTTTACATCCGTACATCTACTGAAAGTGTATCATGGTCAGTGTACAAAGGTTGAAGTTTGTGGCTAAGTGTGTGCATCTCATCCATTGTAATAGGCTGGAAATGTCATTGATGTGGCAAGATGCAATCAAAGCTCCATGTGGGTGGTGAATGTGGCTGTCCAGAAGAATGATATTGTTTTGTATTCCTTTGACAAAAGTAAAAGTATTAGCACGGAATGTCACTATTGCAGAACTTGAACCAGTACTGGATTTCATCATGGACCTTAAATAGTACTCCAGGTTACTTGTTGCTGGATCAGTTATGACAGCTGTAAAATTAACTGGCAGTTCTTGACCCAGTTGAAATTTGCTAACCTGTGAAACAAGAAGCCTTGAGGCCATTTCCACTTGTAGATGCACAGGTGCATGCTGGAATATATCATCATGGACTTTGTTTCCTTCTAGAATGGAAGACCTAAGTAGTGGTACCCATGCACTTGAAATACCATTAGGAAACAATTGTAGAACTGGCTTTGTAGTGTGATATTTGTTTGCCATGAGAAGTGCAATAAGGGTACAAGCAGTGCAACCATGCCTACCATTGATTGTGGATTGGGAAATCTGATGAGGAAAGAACCAGTAATGTGTAGAAGAAAGGCATTTGTACAGAATCGCACTTTGCTGATTGTACATGTGTGGTTGAGGAACTGGTGTTGTTTGTGGTCCTGGTGTCCCTGATGCAGAAACTGGATTATGGTGAATGGTGCTGGTTGGTGGTTCAGAAACCAGTCTTGTTTCATTCATCGGTTGTGGTACATTTGCTATATCCTGGACACATCTTTCCATTTGTTGATCCCAATCCAATGAATTGTAGAAGGCTGCAGGTCTTACATGTAATTGGTTATTTTCTGCTTCATCAATGCTTTGTGGTGTGCAACTTCTGTGCTTTGACTTTGTTGGCTCCAGAAGCGAAGAATTGAATTTTGCAGATAGCTCCTCAATTTTCTCCTGTAATTTGTCATGACATATGGGGCAGTTGGAAGTACCATCTAAACAGACATCATGAAAAGTGTGAAAACAGTTCAAACGACGGAAAGTGCCACTCCCTTTACAGCTTTGAAGATCACATTTGCTGTCAGGACAAGGATCAGTATTGGGATATTTCTCTTCGAAACTGTAACCCAGAGGCATACATGTACTACTGACATTTGTATCAAATGTTGGAAACCAGAATTTAATGTCTCCTTTTGGTTTGCCATGTTTATCAAGATCTCTTGGTATCTGTGAAACAGGTAAGATCATAATTAAAATAAATGTCTTCAAGAGTTGCAGTTGTCTAAAAATAGGAAAAATTTTGTATGACTGTCTATGATTGCAATATGATTGGGTTTTGTGCATGTTTTTCAATTTTTAAGATTTTGAATTGTAAATGTAATTGAAAAAGAGACAAAGTCACATATTAATAAAAAAATCTTGCTAACTCTGTACATCTGTACTAAAGGGTTATTAAACTTGCTTGCTTGGTCTGCACAGAGAAATATCAGACCAAGGTCTTGAACGTATGGGCCCAAGGCTGCGGGCCGTGCAGAAAAAAACAAGGTCTGATATTTCTCTGTACAGACCAAGCAAGCAAGTTTAATAATTTTTTTACTATATGACTTTGTAATTTTTTCTATAAATGAAAAATGAAGTCGTGTTTACAAACTACATGTAGGGTGTGCTAGAATCTAGAATTCAACAGTTCAGAGAATACATGTGCAACCATGCGAGGTAGATCCGGATAATAAGAAATATTCCCAAAGATTCCGACCATATGTAGGCAAATTGGCAAAATACAGACTGGGCTCGAGCCAATCAAATTACAGGAAATTATAGCTGTCAGTCATATAATGAAGAGAAATATCAGACCTTGGGCTATTCTGCACAAACCTTGCTGTGCTTATTTTATAATGTCAACACTTTGGTCTGATATTTCTGCAGTCAGACCTCATGCTCGGTTAAAAAGGTTCCTGTTTAGTCAATAATAATCCTTCATTATTACCTTTGCGCTTTTTCCAGCGTTTTGAGCAACAGATGTAAACAAGTTGATCAGATATTCAGCACTCATCCCAGCTATAGTTGTCCAGTCCCTTTTGTGATTTCCCTTTGACGTATTCTTCACAAAATGTTTTTGGAATGAAATTTGAAAATTTTGAGCATTTATGCATTTTGCTACATTTTGAATAAACTCAGCAGAAGACCATGGTGTGATTTTGTTTCGAAGTTCAGAGTGAAATATTTCGACTTTCTTTTCTGTAAAAAGTGATAGCCAATTCTTTTTTGTTTCAAAATGTTGTGGAAGTTTTTTCCTTTGGTGTTCAATGTCACTGAGCATTGACAGGGTTGACTTGTTATAATGTCTTCGTTTCCAAATGATAAACAGGATGGCAATCCTTACCATCACAGTAAGGTACTGTTCTAAATTACCACTTCGAAAGATAGCAAAGTATTGAAAAAATCCCAAAGGTACTACTTCTTCCAGAAGAAATAATACAAGTACATACTGAGGGTCTTTACACATGGTAAATTTGGCCATTATTCTGTCACGCACCATAAGCCATCCAAGTAGCACTGAACTTATGAGCAGGGAACATTGATGTGGCTTAGGTTTTTGTGGGAGTGGTTTTGAAAATAAATGTTGATGCAATTTATCAAACAAAAAGTTATATTGTACGACCATCTGTTCTTGTAGATTTAAACTAACATGAAATGGACCTTGTTCAGGGATGAGGGAAGTTAGGATAGTGTTGTGGCTGTTAGCTTGAGCTAATAGCTTCTTGATATAGAGCCATGTTGGCCAATCACCAGGTGTTGGTACTAGGTTTTTTTTCATGTATTCTCTTAATTCTGGAGCAACTCTTAGAATGTGATTCAATGCTTTTTTATAGTCTTCCATGCTTTTTAGTGTTTGTTCTCTTTCATCAATAAGTAGACAAGACTGCAGGGTTTGTAAATCGCTTTGGGCATGGCTGGAATAAATGCTAATAAGAAAATAATACGAAATCTCAAATCTCAAAAATATTAATATCAATTATTATGAAAAGATATAACTAGCTAAAAACTAGTGTGAGCTGCGTCGGTGTTTCTAATGAAACAGTAATGATGAAAAGGTAAATTATACACCGTGAAAAGATGAAAAAACTTACTGACGTTTCGGACGCTAGTCCTTCGTCGGAGTAAAAGAGAAAGAAATTATTATAATTTAGTCAATCACTGGATATGAGCAAGCGCACGGTCTTATTGGCTACTCTACTAAGTACTAGGCTATCAGCTTGTATACTATGAGTAGAGAAACACACTTTCTAACGAAAAGTGATAACGGAACATTTATTTTTTTCATGATCCAGTGATTGACTGTATAATAAAACAATTATTCCACTCTCATCATAAATGGCTGCCGAGTTGGCTATCAGCTCTCGTACGACTCGACTTAATAGTTGTTAAATATTATTTATGGTCATCTGATTGCATTACAGGTACGAAGACATACCCTAATTCTTTAACTTGACTTTCAACTGATTCAGGTGTTATTGATTTGTATTTTTCAGGAAGACCCTCCAGAAAGGTGCAACTGCAGTCTAGGAACTTGTCAACTAATTTCACCACATCATCATGGCTTATTCCCCCACGACAATCTTTAGTCACTTGTTTTACTTTGATTTTAACTGTTCTGTGGATGCTTAAACTGTCTTGTGGTCTAGGAATCGAAGCAACACTTGGCATGTCTAATAAACTGGTCATCATGTCGATTGATGTAGATTTCTTGAGGTCTAATGGTTGTTTTGGGGAGCTGATCACATGGAAGTCATCAATCATGTTAATTACCAGACAAGATTTCTGTTGATGTGAATGTATGAAAATAAGAATTATGTTGATTGCATAAACTTCTTGTTTATAATAACAAAATGAAACAAGGTTTGAAAATTCTCCACAATACAGACCATGCAAGCTAGTTGAATATGATTATTTTATGCACTTGTGCATGTGTGCAGTCAATAAATTGATTAATTAATAAACAGTCAAATAATACAGTACTGTAAATATATAAAGTTGTTTTGGTACTCACATCAATTGCAGTTGTAATTTGTGATTTTAAAAGCGATCCATGACCATTCACCATTTTCTTTCTTTCAGCATCTATAGATCTTCTGTGAATAGAGTCACCCATTATGTAACCAGCTGACTGGCCAGTCCTTGATAAACCGTGATTAGAAAGAAAAAGTCCACTATCTCTTTGTAAATGGGATGTTTTCTGTGACCTATATGGAAAACACAAACATCATTTTATTGATTTGACTTAAGCATTAAAAAACAGTTTTCCGCGTATTATACTCTGATAAAAACACGCGGGATGTGAAGAGAACACTTGAGAAGAATATAACTCACCTAAAGTATGCAAGGGTATGCAGTAAAACAACGGTCCTTTGTTCTAGTATCTCTTTCCTGGTACCAGTATTCTGTATTCTATTGTCATCTCTAGATATGGAGTGAAGAAGCATATCATAAAGACCAGGAGAAGTCTTTTCAGCAAATGCCCTCATAAGTTTAGGATTGTACAGGTCTGGTCCCATGGTCTGATAGTGGTTGTACAAGGCACACTGGAATTTAGCCACAAGGTTTTCAAACGTCATGCCTGAAAACATAAATTTTGTTTGTGTGTGAACATTAATTTGTAAAATTAATATATAGTGCTCCCACTAATACTTCCTGTAATATAAATGTTTTCTTTAGATATAAACATGCAGCTTTATGTGAGTGTTTGTGTCAAGGGCAAAGATGTGGTTGTTAAAAATAGTTGTAATGTACTTAGAGTATAGTACTAGAGTTACTACATCATATTGTGAGGTCATTAAACCTGTGTAATAGATATTACACTAACACTCTGTTCCATTGTTTTCTTTTGAGTCTGTTTGACTGTTATAATAATACTTTTACAAGCAATTTCTATTTCATGGATTAAATGCCCTCAACATGTTATTTAATGCTAAATCTATTGCTTTAATGTTTATTGCTCTGGAGATTATTTGCAACTAAAACCTATGATGAAATTTTATTTATGTATGCTGCATAACAGAATTGAAATACCATCATTACCTTTCATTGTCTCAGACTTTTCCAGTTTTCCAGTTTCTTTCCAAACACCAGATTCCACGAGTACCTGACCATTCTTATAATAATTTTAAATTTTGTTAGACAGATAATCTGAGTGGAGACGGTACTCCCACTGCAGGGGTATATGAATCTTTGTCTCGACCCCAGGACCATAATAATAATAAATAATAAGAAGAAAAACACGGTAAAAAAAATAATAGTATGCTATATGTAAATGTATAAAGTATAGGGATATATGGTTTATCCCCAGCAAGCTGTAACAAGTTTTCGAAACTGTAAAATAAAAGAAACACAGTGGAAACAATATATCGTTGAAACACTATTACTAAATTGTACAGAATAGTATTACCTGAACAATATAATTAGCATAAAACAGTATAACTTAGCATTACTAATATTTCACATATATATTGTTTGCACTTTATTATAAAAAGGAGAAAAATGATACAATAAAGTTGTTGTTGTTAGAGACTTGTTCCAATTTATTTATTTACTTACATAATTCATATATTTAATTATATGTTAATTTTTTATTTATTTATATTTATTAATATTAGAGAGGTTTTCATAAATTTGTGAAATTCATACTCATTTATTTAGTGCTATTCCGCTTAAAGTCTTTTGTTTTCTATTGTTCAATACCTGCTATTAGATAGTAAATAGTATTAGTTGTTTCACGGGTTTTTAAAAACCACTAATTTTTTAAATTATTTTTTGCTTTATTTTATTAGAGTGCTCACACTAAATCCGTGAAACAAATACTAATTTTTAGCTTTAAATAGTGATAATTAAACAATAGAAAATAAAGGATTCTGCATGAAGTAGTACTAATTAGTACTATTTAATGTTCACGGTTTTAGTGCATGCACTCTATTATTTTTTTAATAACTTAAATAATAATAATAATATGATAATTGTTAATCACTGAGACTTCAGTTTATCCACATAAAAACTACTACCTTTTTCGTTTTGATTTCTGGTGGAGAGGGTGTTTTTTTTTCTAGATACATGTTTTCATTCTACAGAAAAAAAATGAATTTCAATTTTAAACTGAATCATCCATGCATTTTAAAACTCGTTTTTATTCATTTTCATTTACCTGATGGTTTATATTATTGTCATATTGTAGTCTCCTTCGTGTTTTGACATAGTTGTTATCGATGATTTGGTCGGAAACCTATCAGTGAAATTTTTTACCATTGTTTATTGTTCATATTTTGACTGTCGATGGTTTGAAATTATTTCGTAAGCTTACCCTTTTTCTCAATGTCTTCGTAGTCGGCGTTTCATCTTTCGCCGTTAACATTGCGTCCGCAGTTTGTTGACATTTGTTGCACCATCTTGTGCCAGGTTTATATCCATTTTTCTTTTCACCAGCTATGTCCAAAATTCTAAACATTCGTGTTGGAATTGGATGTTTGTGTAGTGTTTTGCTGTGTCCCCACGTCGAAGGACAGGAACACCGTCGATCGCTTTTCATAACTTTGTTTTTATGAAAAATACATATGTTTTCTCCTTCACTTACACCAGCAGCACGAGCAAGATAGTAGTAGTAAGGGGGACTCGCGGTCACCATTCGGAATTGCCCGGGAATTACCCGTGTTTACGCACTAGCGTCCCCCGCGGGAATTACCCGTGTTCTGTTATATGTTGCGCGAAGATTTCCTTACTGCTGCTATGTTTGCGAAGGTTAAAATATTTGTGTCGCAAACGGAGGATAAAATATTCCTTAGATATAGATGAACACCATCAAAAGCATTAGTAACAAGACTGTGCGCCGACTGCGAACTCAGGTGCTGGACCGCTTAGACGCCGACTTTGCCTTCACGACATTTATGGAGGGAGATACAGACGAGACGATGGACGAGGAAAGAGCAGAAAGAATAATTGGCTTGATGCCCGAAGGTAATTACCGCCTGGAGTTGACGTTTATAAAGTATTTAGACGGCGAGTGGATAATAGAAAAGGGCAGGAATCCAATACGGGCGTCTGGCAAGAAGGACCTGTTCGTTTTAAACAAGGACACGCGTCCTGGGGCGCTGGTGGGCATCGACATGTTGTTCTACGAAGTTGCTTACCCGGTCACCGTGGTTATTTACGGTGCGTATGAAATTAAGAACCCGGACGTTAAGAAGCTCAAACCAATGCGGCATCCGGGTAACTGCGTGGGTAAGTTAGTTAGAGAGTTCTTCGAGGATTCCTCTAGGGGAGGTAAGCTTACGTTGAAGAGAAGAGAAGCCATCAGGAAATGGGAGCATGCTACTCGTAGAGCAGGAGCCACCATTGAAAACATCAAGAAGTTAGAGGTTGCTTTAGAAAGGCGCATACACGTGAAAGACATCACCGACGGCTTCATCTACTCCGGGACGCACAAGTATGGGGGCCGGGGTGCGCCTATCGTAATTTACCAGCATAACGCACATGCGTGGAGGGAGTTAAGGTTCCCAAAGAAGAAGGAGACGCGCGTTTACAAGGAGTCACCGCTTGCAGAACTAATGCACGAGAATTCCATTTGGTTAATGGATACGGAGGGAAGTCGATTTATGACCCAAGACGGCACCTTGTATCGTCCTGAAGTGGAACAGCTGCGCATTCAAAGCGCCTGCGAGACTTTAGGAGAAGACTTCTCTGACGAAGTGCTTAGCAGTCGCAGTTTGGACTTCTTAGCCGCAAAGAAAAGAAACGGGTGGAAATCCACACCGGAGGAGTTCAAAGATATAGCTAAAGCTTGTGTAGAACACGGGCACGGTGGTCTGTGGAACATGGAGTACGATGAAGACGAATACGTGTCGCTGGATATGAAACATTGTTACCCCGCAAGCTTCAAAGGCCTGGGAGATTGTAAGGAATATTACGACCGTTACGGACATCCAGATTCGCAGTTCTTTCGTGTTGCGTTGGATGGTCACTACGACGCCCCAGCAACGGGGTTTGTACGGTTGACCACCTGGAAATTAGCAGCGGCTCTGCACCCCATAATCTATGCGTGGTATGGGAAGCACCTGCAAGAGAAAGAATGGATACCGGTGCCCTTATTGAAGTTCTTTGAAGAGCGCAAACTTTTAAAATACACAGCGCATGAAGCCATACTTTGTCACAGCGCCTTCACGCAATGGTTACCGGAGCATAACCCCACAGCGCGCGTGGTCATAGGAAAGTTCACGCAGGGCGCTAAGGAAGGAGAGAAACATATGCAGCGGCGCCTAATAACGGACGCCGGCGAGTTAAGCTTCCTCATAAAACGTGCGCATGACAAAGGAACGATGGTGTCCGTAGAGAAATGGGACTACATTGTCGACGATAAGCTGCACGAATGGAATGCGCTGTGTTACTACCAGGACCATCGACCGCAGTATTACCATCTGCGTGCCAGCATGTTAGCCTACGCGCACATTAACCTTCTCGCAATGCTCCTGCGGTTTGACAAAGAAGACATTCCACGCGTAGCCACGGATTCCTTGTACGTGAAACCGCACGTCTTAGAGAAGATGAAGGAATTCTACACTGCCGATGAACTCGCAGAAAGTGGCCAGTGGCGCGTCAAAGATGAAGAAATAAAAGCCTGGAGGGCACGCGTAGAATATCACGGCGAGCACACCCAGGGCACCGTAACGCCCACTGTGGAGCCGCTGCCTTCCGTTGCCGATCCTATTTCCTACCAACGCTTTTCCTATCTGTACGGTACGGGGGGCAGCGGTAAGACGACGCGTGTGTTAGAACTCTTTCCTAAGATAAAGGTGCTAACGCCAACGCATCGTTTGGAAAGAGAACTCTGCGAAATGGGCTACGACGCACAAACCTACCACAGCTTCTTTCGTTGGAATGGCCAAAAGTGGGTACCAGAAGCCATCCACGACATACCTCCGGTGATACTTTGGGATGAGATTTGCACCGTTCCTTTAGAAATCCTGCAGGAGTTCGTAGAGTTCCTTCGCGGGAAATGTCAAGTAATATTCGCAGGAGATCCCTGCCAGCCTCCTCCAATAGCCGGAGAAATGCCCCACGAATGGCTAAAGGGGTTCGTAGACCATGCGGAGGAAATTAACGCCGACTACCGCAGTAAGGATCAAATAAGAAACCTGAAAGCAGAACTTCGGGGCCTCAGTGATGCCGAGCAATGCAAAACACTGCGCAAACGCGTACGAGCGAAGTCCTACGAGGACTTTCTATACGCCTGGCATCCAAAGGATCTGGTGCTGAGCAGCAAACGCGCAGCACAGTCTCGCATACAAAAGGATTTGCTAAATATACACCGAGAGCGCTTCCCTACGCATCTCGTACCTGTTTGCTACAAACCCCACGACACCCGCATGCAAAAAAGAGACGTCTGGGTACCTGGTACCGACATCCAACTGCAGAACGCGGTAACGCATGACAAAGCCTGGGTACCCATAGAAAAGGTGGAAAAAATAACCTCCCATCCAGATTGGCGCTTAGGCTATTGCATGACAGTCCACAGCGCGCAAGGGCTTACCATAAAAGAAACCTTATGGATCATAGACCAGCGGCTGTGTTGGAGCAACCTTATCTACACCGCCGTAAGCCGCGTAGAATATGCCAAGCAGTTAAAAAGAGCCTGGGGTCCGCAATTGCGCTACGATAAGACGCCAGAGGACGTAGCCAAAGAAAACATTGCTAAGAAACTCCTTCGCTACAAAAGACACGACGAAGAAAAAAATATGACGTTCGACCTATGCGTGGACGACGTCTATAAGAAAGGGGCAAGGTGTGCCAAGTGTAACATACCACTACTATGGAGGTTTGACCCAAATGACGATCAGCAGTTCTCCGTGGATCGTATAAATAATAAACGCGGGCATTGCAGAGGTAACGTAAGACTGACATGCCTAGAGTGTAATCGGGCGCGTGGAGCAGCACTACTCTGAGTCTTTGGGGACTATGAGCAGCTCTTCCTTGACAAATCCACGACTTGGGCCATCTAGGTAATACAACACGGGTTGCCCTTCCTTGGTGACGGACTTCGAAATCTCATACGTTTTCAGGGACCAGTTAGGATCCGTGGCTCTCTTACTGCCACCTTCGAGTTCCCCCGGCTGATAGAGGTATCTGACCACTATGTTGCGGGGGAGCTTTTTTTCCTTCAGTCCGACCGCCCTCGAACTTCTGACGTAGGACTTGTGTTCCACGTGTTTCTTCTTCATAGCATCCTTAGGTCTCGTTCCCGTAGCCCTGGCCGCCTCGTTGTTCAAAGCCGCGACGACCTGGGGGAGCCTCTGAGTCCATTCCCTGTTGCGTTTGGAGGGATCTTCCAGCTCTTTCCAATACTGGTACCCAAAGAGACGCTCGGCCAGGGTCTTATTGAATCTTTCGACAATGCTCTGGCCCCTGTGGTACTCTGCCTCGGCTCTCCTAATTTTAGTGTCGTGGTCCTTCAGGGTCTTAGTAACGACGCCCATGAACTCTGTCCCCGCATCCACTTGCAGCAGCTTAGGCCATTTCAAGACGCGCTTATAAATCCTACCTAGGGCTTCTGCGACTTCCCCAGAATCCTTGCTGGTCATGGGTTCGGCGTCCTTGTATCTGCTTGCGATATCGACTACGGTCAAAGCGTACCTATAGGTCTTTTTTCTCACCTTATCGTGCGGTAAGAAAAGCAAGTCCGCCTGATGAACTTCGTTGGGGGCATTTACGGTGAAGCTGGGCCTGGGAATGTACTTGGGCACGGGAAGATAAACCTGCCAGAGGGTTTGTTTTCTTAGCCAGTTCTTAGCCGTTTCTTCTGATACCCTGGCCGCGATCGCGAGTTTCTTGATGGCCGACGCTCCTTTCCAATAGCCTTCAGGCCCATAGTAAATCCTTTTGAGTTTGTCCTCTACGCGGCCCATTATATGAATTCCAAAACGAGATTGATCTTTCGCCCGTTGAAATCCACCGTCTTTCCGTCCACCTTAATGGTGATGTTTATGCTTTCTACCAAATTAGACAAATCACAGCTCAAAGAAATGGGAGTGTATTCTACTGGGTCAAATGGATTACCTTTGGGCAGAAACTTGGACATAAGAGAAGACTTTTCTCCATTGTTGTAACTATGGACTAAATCGCAATAGACTTCGTAAGAAGATGCGACTTTCCATTTCACGGGTATGGCTGTGTCGGTAATCGTCTTGCCCGAGGCACATAATAAAGATCCCAATGGGTCAGACTTTCCAAAAGTTACTGAATAGTTTGGCATATTATGTTTGAGGGTCATTTCGTGCGGTAATCCCGTGGTGAGAGTATAACCGCGCTTGGCGAGCTCCTTAGCAAGGGTGATTGGCGTGTAATGTCCATCGGGCAGCATTACACCTTGATAATTGCTGCCGCCTTTATGCTCAGTGACCAAGGCATTGACTAAATTATACCAAGAATTGTACAAAGAACAACTAACCAGCCTAACCTTATGGGCTTTGATGGGGGGATTCAGATAAGTGGTAAAGTCATTCTTGTCGCTTTCCAAAAAGACAATCATTATATTCTAGGCGCCAAAGGCGCCACTAGAGGCTAAGCGTAGCTTAGACTAAGTACGCCAAAGCTACGCCTCCTGCCAGCCCTGCGACTCCTACAAAGACCAGCTCACTATCTTTTTGTTTCTTAGAAGGCTGATAGTAATTCTTAAACTGAGGCTTTCTCAACCCCGTTAATGCCGCGGGGTGTGCTTGCGCATAAAGTTTAAAGGCGTAGTCTGTATTTTCGAAGTTCTTATCCGCCTGTATCTTGTCTTGGTAGTTCTTGTCCAACCAATCCCTGTAAGCTTGTCTTTTTTCATTCCAAGCCGCCACGTCCCTTTGATATTTCTCCAGCGCTAAGTCGTGTCTCTTCCTTTCGGCGGCTAAATCTCCGCTGCGATCACCTCTAACTAATCTATCCAAATACTGACCACCATAATTAGCTCCAGTGAATGCTAAAGCTGCAATAACTCCACCTGCGACCACGCTAGCCATTTATATGTTAGGCAGGTACTTTTCCTTCCGTAGGTAATCCTTTACCATGATAGCCCCGCCTACGGCAGCGGTCATCTTAGCAAAATTAGCGAAGCTCTTGCTTGGGTCTTTAGTAAAGTCTTCTTTGAGCACTTTCTTACCTACCCAACCAATACCCGCAACGATGGAAGTAATGATAGCTGCTTCTTCAACAGTTTTCAATAACGCGGTTGACATTATATTACAGAGTGAGAAGGTTATCACTCCATTACGGGGATCCTACTTTTAGGTGCGGGTTGAGGCGTCACGGGTGTGTGATATGTTGGGGATTCTACTTTTGGCTTCGTAGCCCACCATTGTAAGTAGAGGCTGCCTGCTGCTATAGCAACTCCTAACGCGCCGATGACGTACCCAGGATTAATAAAGGATTCCTCTTCTTTTTCCTCCACCTTTTCTTCTTTCTTTGCTTTGTTCTTCCTGTTCATCTCCGCGAGCTTCTTTCCGGCGGCGACTCTGCCTGGAGATTTAGCCTTGGTAATTTTCTGCTCCTCTTGGGGCTGCTCTACCTTCGACTCTGGTTCACTCATTTATATCTAAGGACTTGAAGGACTTGATAAGTACTTAAGGACGACTTGGAAATAACCTGGGCGCGACCTGACCAAGTACTTAGGGATGACTTAACTAAGTACTTGAGGCGACTTGATCAGGTACCTCAGCAAGTGCCGCCTGGAAGACCTTTTCGACTTCTCTGTCCTTCTTGAAGTCCTTCCAAGAGGCCGTAAGTTCCTTCAAGTCGACATGCTGAGCTACGTGAAGTGCCGCAGAGGCGACTGCCATTAACTTACCACACTTCAACGACAACCACCCGCAGGTTATCTTAAGTTCTTGGGCGATGACATAGTCCTCGCTTATGTCCTTCCGCAGTTGCTCCACGTCGTCTATGGGCAGCGCAAGTCCAAGCAATTTAGTTGCCAGCTTAATGGCGGAGTCTGCTACGGCGTCCGTGGTCTTACTTGCAAGGGCGGCCTCGTACCTCTTATGGAACTTCTTAACCTCCTCTTCCGACAACTTATTAACCTGCTCATGGGTAAGTTCCTTGCCTATCATTTCTTTGCACTTCCCAGATGACACAAGGATGTTAAGTTGTTCCTTGAGGTTACTTTCGTCTAACTGTGTGGGGACTTCATCTAAGAGCTGCTCAATATCCATATACATTAGGAATCATAGATTCCAACCTCGTACGGAAACCTCAAAGACAAGATCATCTTGGAATGTTGGTGCGTTTTTAGGTGCCGCATGTATTCGTGTAACTGTTCCTTGGATATCTCACCGCCATAGTCGCTTAAGATGGTTTCCAGGTCAGACTTGCTCGGAGTATAAAATACGACAAGTAAACCTATGTTTTCCCTAAAAGGCTTAGAGACGCTGGTAAGCTGCTGCGAGAGCAACCAAACGCTGATATTGTCGTGTCTACCGCTGAAGGCGAGCTTCACTAATTCGGAGGTGCGTCTTTTTACGTCGTCCCCGCAGGCGATGTCATCCAGTATGAGGAGTGTCTGCGTATCTTTAGGGAATTGTTTGTGCCAGAACTTAAGATGGCTGGATAACTCGTTAGGGTCTAAGATATCTACGAAGAAGTCGTCGTCTTTCACTCCTATGCCCGTCCAGGTGCGGTTATTCACGTAGGTGAAGGATGCCTGGAAACTATTTCAAAGAGTGTCTCAGAATGTTGACGTTTAGGTTAAATCTTTGTTAAGGATGTTAAATGGAGGCTAAGATATTGTTAAGTATATATGGACTGCTTGTTGTGTAAGAAGGTGTTCAGCACCAAACAAAGACTTCAATACCACGTTCGTCGCGGCGTTTGTACAAAGAAGCCAATTAGTAAGGTTTGTAAGGATTGCGGTAAGGAATTCAGCACCGTTCAAAAGATGCAACAACATCAGGATAAACGCATTTGTGGGCTTTGTAAGGACTGTAATAAGGAATTCCCCAACCCCTTTGAAATGCAGCAGCATCTGAAAAGGGGCGTCTGTAATCGAACCAGACAGTGTAGTTTCTGTAATAAGATACTTAGTAGTCGTCAACGTTTACAGACGCACCGGAGAACGCATGAAGTGAATTATAGGTTTCTCTCCCGCGCTTACGACTTGGAAGGCGTGGATTGCTACCAATGTGCGGATTTGATGTGTCGCTGCCCGCATAAAGAGGATTACTTAAGGAATCGCATAGATTACCATAAGAAGATAGTCCGTACTTTCCCCTCTTTTGAACGCGCCGAAGGCGTTCCGTGGACTAAAAGGGAGTATTGGAGGCAGGAGTGCGATCGTTGTGGTTGTGTTAGAGAAGAGGAACATATCTTCAATTGTCTTAACAAAGATTTAACCTTATTGTCAACATTCTGAGACACTCTTTGAAATAGTTTCCGGGCATCCTTAACAAAGATTTAACCTTATTGTCAACATTCTAAGACACTTTTTAAATAGTTTCCAGGCATCCTTAACAAAGATTTAACCTTATTGTCAACATTCTAAGACACTTTTTAAATAGTTTCCAGGCATCCTTAACAAAGATTTAACCTTATTGTCAACATTCTGAGACACTCTTTGAAATATATGATACGCAATAGCATTTCTTGGGGCCTTTAATAGTAAAGCAGGGTTTGTGCAAAGAGTCTCAAATCCTGATCTTATTTTTCTTGTTGTTTGTTAGGGATCAACATTTAACAAAACAATAAAAATAAGGACCCCTTTTAAAGGTATATGCTAGCCTACGCAGCCGCATTCTTTGGAGGATTCCTAATCGCCCTTTCAATATATGGACTGTATTACATGCGAACTACCAAGCGACTGCATAATCTCTGAAACCCCCGCAATTCGTGAGGAGAAAAAATACACCTGCCTTCATTGTGGCAAGGTATTCCCCGAAGGATCCTTTGTGGGGCATTGGTGCTCCGCGGATCCTAAAACGCAGCGGACTTTAGCAGACGCGCTTAACTACAAAGAGGAGATGGAGTGACCCTCCTTTCAATGTCGAACTCCCACCTCCCATTCTTCTTACCATGCGAGCGCAGATGGGTGAATTCCTCGCCCTGTATGACGTACCTGACCCTATCAGGCGCCCACAGGGAATACTCTATGCCGTCACTGTCTTTGAGGACCAGCCGCAAGCGGTTGATATCCTCGAAGACGACATAATTTTTTATTTCATACGCAATACCTTCTATCAGATCTCGCCAATGTATTTGCCGCAGGCTCATTATACCTATGGAATATCTTTAAGTGCGTTGCCAAGGTCTCCGAGGTCTTGAAGGCCTTACAGCACCACCTGCAAGGAATTCGTAGGCGCTCTGCATACTCCGCGATCTCCCTGCAAATGACGTCGTAGTCGCTGCTAATCATTACCTTATAACCGTTTTCTTCGTACCTTCGTAAGAGGCGGCGTTGGTCCTCAGATAATACCCCGTTGCCTTTAGGGGTCTTCAGCTCCACGCAGAATCCACGGTAACGTAGGTGTGCATTCAGGATGAGCAGGTCGGGTTGACCGCGTTGATATCCTTTCTGCTAGCACTTTATACGTTTGCCGTCCGAATCCTGCAGTTCGCCTAGACCAGGGGTCACGAGCATTTGGGGGTAAAACCTGCGGATGTAGTTCACCACCTTTTTATGTAGGTCGAATTCATTTTCTATTTTGAATACCAACTTGTTTGGACCGCCAAACCGCCTTTCTATTTCATACTTACCCGTCTTTCTTAAAGTCGGAAGAACTTCCTCAAAGACCCAATCCCGAAACTCCACGGCTTTTGGCAGCCTGGAGCTAAATATTAGCTGATACAAACCAGGTTCGGAAATGAACACGGAATGTGGCTGTGCGTTAGCAAGGGAGCGGTGATTTGGAGCCCCCCTTAGCTCATCCAACCTTTTCTTGTATTTATCAGAGACGTGATCCTTAATTGCATCTCTGGGGCGCTCATAGCCCAACGCTAAAGCCACTTCCTTTGCTTTGAAGTACAGTTTGTCGCCTTGCACTATGCATTGCAGTTTGGTTTCGTTGTTTTGAAATACGCGAAGCATATTATACGTAAGGGATATTTTTCATCCTTTCTCGGATGAGGGAGCGCAGCGAGTGGATCAATAGGCAACGCTCTTTAGCTGATTCATTTCTACGCTCAGTTGCGCGTCAGACACGACGAAGACGTAGCAGTTTATCTTATCGCCGTCGCCCGCACTGGCGTTTTTGGTGCGTTTGATCTCCAATGTTATGCCATCCTGCGTATTTACTAGACGTAAACCCTGACCATGTAGGTCTTCGTCGTTAATGGTGCGCGTGTCAATCCACAGCGCATACTTATCCTTAAAGAATTCCTCGGGGCTAATTTGGTCGCCAAACTTGCGCATGGCCTCTCTGTACACGTCTGCGGGCTTTATCCCCTGGGAGTAGACCTTGTTTGGAACGCCGTTTATGTTGACCCCTACGTTAGTAATGTTGGGGTTGTGAAAGTCTTCGGAGTCACGCTTACCGGCCTCGTAGGGCTTAGCAAACACCAACATCAACCCCGTAAGACTTCTTCGGGGGAGGTTAATGCTTTGGTTGATAACCTCATCCGTCTTATCCAAGAAGCTAAATGTCTTATACATCACTACGTGGTCGTAAAGGAATGCCTTTCCGGCACTATATTCCATACCGGCGCTACGGGCCAGCTCTTCGCTGTACACGGTCTCATACTGTAGCTCTAAGTTGGTAATAGAGTATGGGGTTGTTGTGGTAAGTGCAGTGCTTAGCCCACCAATAATGTTATTAGCATCTGCTAAAGTTACTTCAAACTGTAGCTCGGATAACTGTCTTGGGTAATACGCGCCGTGATTCGTGATTACTTCAAAGTCCAGTGGTATGACATACTTGCTACCATAGGCTGTCTTTATTCGCTTTGCGTCTGCCACTGCGGTTTCTCCGCTGCCGTCAGTAGGTTGCGTTTTCGTAGGTGTGCGGACCTTACGTAGAATGACACTACCAATTCCTTGTTCTATCCTTTGCGCGCGGTCAAATGCTGTTAACCATAAGTCTTTGTACGTGGTATACAGATCGTACCTATTTAAGTCCAGCAAGGATTCCCCGGCGAACTTTACGCGCATCTTAGAAACAATGTTGCGACCCACGTTGTTAACGATAATCCTTTCGTCTGTGGGGCTTGACTGCACCGCTAGGTCGAACCTTAACGCCAAGGTGCCAGGAACTAAGACTAGGTTATCCGTTAGGCGGGGTACGCCTACATACAGCGTCTCTCCTGGTTTCGCGCTAGAAGGCGTGAATGTGACCCGGTGAAAGGTGCGTTCTGCTTTCAGTCCGCCAACCTGCTTAGGTAATACGTTGGGGTTTAACTTTGAGCTTATCATATATAATGGAAGTAGAAGGAACGGATTTTGATCCCCTTACCGAAGAAGGTCAAGTTGACATTAACGACGACGAATTCGACGCATGGACTAAAGGCGCGGATACCGACCCCCTAGTTTACGACGCAGCCCTAGAAAACAAGTATGGTGGTAGATGGGAAAGTGCTAAGAACGCTCTAAGGCGCATGTGGCAGTCGAAAAACCCCAGCAAACCCATCCCCGAATACTTAGAGCTTCAAAACATAGACGAGCCGGAAGCAGCCGCGCGGGAAACCGTAGAGTGGGCAAAGCAGGAGCTAGAGCTGCGCTACACCCACCTTGATGCTGACGAGGTAAGGCTCACAGAACGCAGAAACAAAGTCCTAATAAGCGTCCAAGACCTGAGATTTCCCGACAAAGACCGCTGGACGAAACCGCAACCCCTCTTTGATGAGAATGGTGACGTTAGGGGCGACGTCTCAAGATTAAAGGGCTTCCAGCGTGCCACTAGAAGCATGTTAGAAGGCTTGGAAGCATTGAACGAAAGGATTGCGCTAGAAAAACGCGCTATCGAACTGCAAAAAACGTTAAAAGAAAGGGAGGAAGAATACGCAAAGCAAACTCAGCTAATTGTCGATGCTGAAAAAAAGTTCGGTAACGAAAGGATGATAGAAATAAGGAACCAGTTGGATAAAGCCCTGCGTGAAAGAGATAAAGCGCAAAGAGACCTGGAGGAGGCTAAAGGCTCAGGCGCCTCCGTTGAGGCGCTGCGAGAAACGTTGGAAGAAAGGGAGGAAGAATACATGAAGCAAAACCAACGGCTTGCCGACGCACATAGAAGGGAGGTCGAATTTAAAAATCAAGAAATAACTGAGTTGGTAGACCAAAGAACCAAAATTCGTCGCGAAAGAAACCAAGCCCAAAGGGCTCTTAACCTTGCCCTGCAGGAGTTGGACTTAACAAGAGACGACGCTAAGGACCTACAAACTACCATAGCTGGCTCTTTGGTGGAGCGGCGGCGGTTAATGGCTGAAATTAATACTAAGGAGGAACAAATCCGGCAAAGAGATCAGGCTATCGAAGACCTGGAGGGGCAAATAGAGCGGCAGCAAGAAGTAGTTGCGGACCAAACTCGTACCGAAGAGGAAAGGGAGGCTGCCCAAAGGGAAACAGAAGATCTAGAGGTGCGCCTTGCGGAATTACGGGCGCAAAAGGAAAAATTGGAAAAGGAGCTGGGGCTTACCACCAAGGAAAAGGTAAAAAGAGCCCTTTTGAAGTATGGCGTTCCACTGGCATTTGCGGTCGCTATTAGCACCGTAGTAGGAGTTATCCTATCCACGCTTAAGGCTACGGGCGCGGGCGTGAAGAAATTAGGCAGTGGGCTGACGGACTTGGGAAAAAAGATGGCAGCCGGTCTTCCTGGGCTGCTGGGTTCGGTTGTTTCCTTGGCACTTAGGGCCGGCGGAGAACTGTTAAAGTTCGTGGGGAATAACATTTGGATCTTGGTTGTCGCTATTGGAGTGGTACTCCTGAAGAAGATGAAGGGTTAATCTTATCCTTGTGTATTACTGGGGGCTTATCGTCGTCAGGCGCCCGAGGCGTCCTCGACTGGGGATAAGTAAAGATAGTATTCGCACCGCCTTGATAATTTGGTATCAAGGGTATGGCAGTCATGGTGCTAATGGTCTTATGATTCCAGGTAGCATCCACCACGCTGCCCTTTGACGTCGTGGCATTAAATACGACAAAGCCTTTATAGCTGGTGCCTGGGATGACGTCGCTGGGACGAAGTTGAAGCTTCGCATATTGACAATTGACTATCATATGAAAAGTCACCGGCGACTGGTTTTCCGCACTCGATGTCGAAGCCTCATACGTGAAGTGTGATGGGTGCCTGCTATTTACCTTTTTCCTATATGGTAAAAGTGGGGCGTTGGCCTCATCTACAATCCTAAACCCAAGATTACAGCTATTCCGTAGGTTAATGTTAAGGGTACACATAACCAATCCTAAACCCCCAACCTTTACCCAAATTCCGGTATCGTGCCACTCATCCCCCTGGTAGTAAATCTCCCCTAAGTAATAATGGAAGTCTTCTTCCTTTACGTGCGGGTTCATATATTTAAAGGCTCACCACCGTTAAAGTGCTAATGGTTGCGTGATTATAGGCTGTATCTCACTGATTTTCTATACTATTTACGCAAACGCTCCCGGTGTCGTCTACACGCATCTGCAGCTTTACCTTCCCATGGCAATCGGCGACCATGTGGAAAGTCCAAACCGATAGATTTTCGGCGCTCTGGGGGTTGGGCTCTACGGAGAAATGCGCAGGCTCCCTGTTGTTTGTCTTATTTCTCATAGGCTGCAGTACGCCATTCTCATCCAGGAACCTAAAGCCCACGTTGGCGTGGCTGCTCGTGCCAATGCAAATACTACAAAGGATTAACTTCTTTCCTGAGTAGTTCAGGTCCACAGACATCCCCGTGACATCAACCCAAGATGCCTGGGTGTATTTTTTCTCGCCTGTGTAAGTCGTATAGACACAATCTACTCCAGCTA
This sequence comes from Actinia tenebrosa, assembly GCF_029948245.1. Classification (NCBI taxonomy): domain Eukaryota; kingdom Metazoa; phylum Cnidaria; class Anthozoa; order Actiniaria; family Actiniidae; genus Actinia; species Actinia tenebrosa. The sequence continues at coordinate 6,160,221 of NW_028292580.1, forward strand.
CGTAGGGGTTGTTCATCGCCATATATAATAGCTCAGACCAATGCTTGCAACTGCTACGCCGGCCTTTAGTAGGTTATGGTCATATTCCTCGGGTATGGTTGGCAGGACCTTCTTTGATGGTTCCTTAACTACGGGTAGCTTCGTTTCGTGTACCTTTTTTGGCTTCTCTACGAAGTGAGGAATGCCCTTGGTCATGTCAGAGTTCACGTCGTTCACCCCAAACTTCATATCCTTAGTAGCTCGTTGAAGTTTGTTGTTGTATCCTACTACAGAACCAGTATTTATAGATAAATTACTAGGCATTAACCAACAACCCGGGGCTACTGCATAGTCCAACCTCGCCTTAGAATTTTGTATAGCTAGTTGGTAACGCTGTACGCCCTTGCTAATGTCGCCCTCCAAGATCGAACTTTCGAATAAGACCAAGGCTTCGGCTCGCGTCTCTTCTGCGGCGCCGGTATTTCCAATTATATTTGATCGGGTATTTACCTGAGCTCCAAGGATAGAATACACGTAAGCTTCTATGCTGCGGTTCAAACGGGCAAGGCCGGCTCTAGTTAGTCCTTTACCTTCTGGGGGTATGAAATTAAGATATTGCTTCGTTTGCTCGTCGTTGGTAATCTTAATAATCAGTGGATTGGCCCCTGCATACTTACCACCCTCGTCTTTGAACAGAGGTCCGTCTCTGACTTCCTTAGTGGTCTTGGCATTTGGTTCAAAGAAGGTGCTACTGTCGTGAGTTTCTTTATGATACCCAGTGTTCCATCGTAGATTCAATGCATGAACTTCCTTATCACTTAGCTCGTGTCCACCAATCCCCCAATAAGCCCAAATATGCCCCAAGCCATTGTTAGCACCGACAGTGCATCTAAAATCCTTCCCTACAACACCGAACTCCTTACAAAGCCTGTTATAGGCTGGAACGTTGTATTTATTATCTCTTGGATAAAACGTGGCATCTCCTGGCAGCGCAAAAACACCCATTTCATGCAGTATTCTTCTAACCGTGAAGTGAAAATGAAACATAAATATTGAATTCTTCATCAAGTTTGCACTTACACCACAGCCGCTAGTGGCACACCAAACCGCAAAGTTTAGTTGCTTCGGCCAATAACGCATGTTAGGACCACTTAACCATTCATGAGATTCCTTAGCGGTGGTATGAACAATGGGAACGTTTTTGAAGATATCTCGCACCTTTAACGGAAAGGAATGGTTGTTAGAGATCCGCATGTTCAACGTTAGGTCCAAGCTTGGATGTTCATTAAACGTAACTGCGGGTATCGGATAAGTACTGGTACCAAGCAATAATTCCTTTGACCAACCTTGCACGGGTTTAGGCTTAGGATGCTTCAGCTGAGGCGTAGGTTTAAAATCCTCATTGCTGTACATCCTGGAGCCGTTAAAGTAAATCCCATCGGGTCTTCTTTCGAACTTACTAGGGTCGGCATTCGGAAACATCTTCCTGAAGGCCCTCCAATTCCAGTAATCCCTGTTGTCGTGATGTGGCTGCTCCTCAATATCATTCCCAAAAGCGTCGTACATTAGTATATATAATGGATGTTATACCATCAGCACCTCAGTTGTACCCAGATGTTCCCAATTATCACACTACGGCACCAATAACGGAACCTAACGAAATGAATGCCGAAAACTTCAGGCTCAATAAAGCAAATTTAATCCTGGCTTACTTGGAAGGGCAGGCAAAACACTACGAAAAAGTTAGGAAGAAATACGTCAGAGCCCGGAGTACGCTACGTAAGATTGCGATAACTTCAGGGTCCATATCTGTTGTGTTAACGGGCTCCGGCGTTGCTACTTCGCTTACTGGGCCGGGAATAATTGTTGGAGTTCCTTTGGCCGGCGTTGGGGCAGCCTGTGGTATTATCTCGGCTGTTGCTACGGGTATTATGAAACAGTTGTCAAGCAAAATATCCAAGCATGACACGACAATAGCTCTGTCAAGGGCTAAAGTAAATACAATTACCGATCTTGTCTCAAAGGCTTTGCGTGACAGAAAGATAGACGACGTAGAATTTTCGCTTATTCTGGCCGAAGAAGACAAATACGAAAAATTAAAGTCGGACATAAGGAATAAAAAAACAGTCGTAAAAGATCTTTCCGAGGAATCTCGCAAAAAGATCTACCAAGAAGCAAAAGAAGAGCTTCAAAGAAAGCTTGCTCAGTAAACATCGTGACAGGATTCTATTTACATATCGAACGCCGGCTGTCTGGTTCATATGCAAATTAAATATAATAATTTTCACATACATAAGCGTCCAGATGTGTCTGGCGTTCGCTTGTGATCGTGGGACTTTGGAGCTGGGGAGGCCTAAAGTCCCGAGTTCAAGCCTCGCTGTAGACGCATTTGGACCGGTTGCTGTGAGTGGAAAAAAAAGCCTCCCCCACTCACAGCAACCGTGGGGGGAGGGGTGGAAAAGATAGAAAGTGCGATTCAACCCCGCGATGGGGGGTTTCGCGATTGGAAAAGTCAGGGGGTGTCTCGGGACGCTGTCCGGAGTTCACCCTCTGGTGGGTCGTAAGAAAGATATATGTGTATGTACTAGAGGGCCTCTGGCGCGGGATGAAATAAGCCCCGTAAGCCCAAAATGCAAAAAACCCCACTGGGGATAGCTTGGTGTTCTGCGCGATGCATTCCCCAGTGGGGTTTCTGGCAAAATAAACGCCAGTTTTGCATTTTTATTTTCTCGGAATCCATCCTAACAGGGGGTGGTTGGGGTCTATTTTGTAAAATATTTCGTAAATTACGTCAGGATAATAAGGAATATCCTTATCCATCCGACAAAACATCCACTCGGCTCTGCTCATATCAGAAACCTCGGGAATAGACTTACCGGTAATTTCAGACAAAAGATAGGGAATAGCTTTGTAATATTTCCCTAGTTTTAATTTTTTCAACGTTTTCCGTAGACTTTGCGGGGTTGGCTCTTCTAAATGGTCTATGATTTTCTTCTTTACTTCGTTATTTAAATATACCGGTCGATAACCTTGGATATGACTCATCCAGTCCCGGAAGTATTTTATTCTCTTATAAGGTGTTTTCTTACGGCCTCCATTGGCGTAATACTGCTCTCTGGTAGCATTTGGTACGGCATTACGAATATTCTTACCACACTCGTAACACTGTGCTGACGTGTCGTCTTCTATTTGCATTTTCTTACCACAACACCAGAAACCCTTGGGTTTGGGTATGCGCACCCTTGCAGTCAAACACTCTACGCAGAAACCATTCACAAACTCTTTACATTCATGCATCGTATATCCAACAAATATCTTTACCAAAATACCTGCCTACGGGTAATTCCCGCGGGGGACGCTAGTGCGTAAACACGGGTAATTCCCGGGCGATTCCGAATGGTGACCGCGAGTCCCCCTTACTGCTGCTCAAGATTGATGTTACATGGACTGACACGACCATAGCACTGCTTTCTTCTAGTTTGCGTCGAAAAAACGCATTTTTTATCACCAACCGAGCCTACATTGTTGACAAATTGAGACAATGCCAAAATGCAAATTAGCCATGCTGGATGTCGTCGTCGGGCCGCGAGTGGCGGCATTTTCAAATGATTATTTTTGCTTTGTATAAACAAAAGTTTTTTTGTATAAATCAGCAGTGTATCGCAATCGAAATTATCTTGCTATTGCGAAAAGGACAACCTTAAGTTTTCAGTATTTTTCTTAAGTTTTGCAATTTTGTAAAATAATCAAAACACCGGCATCAAAAAATATAAGTTGCCCTTAGTTACGCTACGCCATCTCCGAGCGTGCGCAGTGCGTTTTTCACCAGTGTCATTCCCAAGTACTACGCTGGCCCTACCGAGTTTCACTTCGGTGATCGGACTAGAACCGGTTTTTTCTCGATGGTATGGCCGTAGACAGAAGAGATTGCACAACTTATGCTACTTTATGCTGCATCACGATTTCAGCGGCTGCAAATTTTTCTAGTACGGATGAAAACAACACTAAAAAAACAAACAGAAAACTAGAACAGCAGTGAGTAGAGTAGTAAAAATTAAAAGTTGAACGAATAACGTGAAATGAAGTAATTGAAAAGTCAAGGGGAATAAAATGAAAAGAAGTCTACAGCACCAGTTATTCACAGTTGGTCACCTATCCAAGTACTACGCTGGCCCTACCGAGTTTCACTTCGGTGATCGGACGAGAACCGGTTTTTTCTCTGTGGTATGGCCTTAGACGGAATTAACTTCAAAACTTGAGGTACTTTATGTGTTTATGCTGGATGACGAAATAAGCGCGAACAATCTTTTCTAGAACAGAAGAAAATAACACTACAAAACAAACAGAAAACAAGAACAGCAATGAATGGAGTAGAAAAGTAAAACTTGAAACGAATATAGTGAACTAAAGCAATTGAAAAGAGAATGGGAATAAAATGAAAAAAAAAAAAAGTCTATGAAGGTTTTCTGCATGTTGTCCGGTGATCCTCCTTTCGCAAGAATCAATATGTGAGCTTAGCGTTGTGTGGAGAAAATAATAAATGATGTGGTATTTCGTGTGAGCGAAAAATGTCCCGAAATTGTGGTAAAGCGGTAAAATGACCAGTAAAAATAATCCTTTTGAAGAAAATTTGAAGGAAATGACTTAGTTTTTAAAAATAGCTTAGTTTCTCATAAGGATAAAATAAATATAGCTGTATAATTGTTGTATTGTGTTGGGAAAAAGATAACTGGAATCGTTTGTTTGAAATATTTTAATTTCACTGGGAAAAGGGTTAAAAAGTTACGCGAAGTTTCTTTGAACAATGAATTAATCCCCTCCCTTCCCCTGTGGTGTTGGTTTGTGTTGAAATGTAAACGAGGCAGGCACGTGGTATCAGAGGAGCAGTCGACGAGAAAAGTTGGTGTGTGAATATTTTCTGACTAAAAATGCTCCTTTTCTTCCTCAAATATGGATCTTTATGGGCTCATACTGCTTCCTAAAGGTAAGTTACCTATCATATTAACGATTTATTGTTTAATTCACTTATTTAGAGCGATATTTTAGAGTTGAATTGACCGTAAAAAGTTCGGTTGCTTGTCGCCATGTTTTGGCGGGATTCATTCTCAACAATTTAGCTTCAAGTTGAACGATTTATTGCTTGAAAAAACTTAAATATCCCAAATGAATTATGCTTTAATGCTTTATTAGAGATTTTGCGATGTTTGCCGGTAAATTGTCTATATTTTGTACGATGTATTGAATTTTACGGCCTCATCAAACAGACTGTTTCATTGAGGTTTCATTTAGCGGAATCCAAGGTAAAAACTGCAAAATAATGATTGTTTTAAGCTCAGCGATCTATGATATTATTTGGAAAACCTTGAAGTATTAAGCTACGTCCATACTATGCCGGATAAATTTGAATCCGAATTTCTATTTCGTCCACACTATTCCGGGCGAATCCAGAACAATTCTTCACCGAAAACGAATTTTTTCGAATACGGTCTCCAGAGTGGAACAGTTTGAAAACGCCGGCTAGCCGTATTAGTGTGGACGGAAATTTTTTTTCCGGTTTCAGTGTGAAAATTCGGATTCAAATTTATCCGGCATAGTGTGGACGAGGGCAGAGGAGGATACACTAGTATCCCAAGTTACTTTGCGAGTTTCGTTTTCCAATATGGCGTCGCTTTCTACTCGTGTGTAGCGGTGTGCGACTTGCACTTTCCGTAGCAGCTGTTACCTGACCTGTACGAGGTAAAACCTCATGAAATTGTATTGTTTATTAATAATACTCTTAATCTACATGCATATTTGTTTGGATTTACGCCAACTGTAAGAGTTATATCGCTCGAGTTCACTTTGTCACGCGGTGTCATACCAGATGTCATATTGGATTTTATATGGTACATCAAGTAAATGCTGCTTTTCATATATTTGAGTATTTTAAGTTTAAGCAACAATTATGTGTAATTCAGATATTTAGGAAAAGCAAAACCTTGAAATGACCAAAAGTGACCCATGATTTATAGTCTTTTGGACAGTCACAATTGAAGTATATTTACGAGAATCTATCACAAACGCCACTCGTAAAAGGTGTGATATTTTTAGCCCATTTCATACAAAACAAAAATATTTAATAAACCTTACTTACTCCTATACTAAATGTTTAAGTAAGGCGAATAAGAGCTGGGCTACGGACGTTATTGAACAAGTAATCAATCGAAGAGTTGTCACTCGTTGTTGTTGGAACAAGAGTGACACGTCTCTCTCTCAATTTCTCCAAAAAACTGACGTGAACGAGTCTAAAACGACTTGTACTCCTTCAAGGCCTTGTACACAAACAGAAAAATCATCTTTTGAAACACAATGAACATACAATAATGAAATATCTTGAAAAGCATTTGCCGAGTCTGAACACCACCATCTTGTTGTGCACTCTAAGCCGGTCAAACCAAAGTGATGACGTCACGAAAAAGTGATAATATAGTATCAAACACAATGCATTCTGGGATACTAGTGGAACCTCCTCTGGGACGAGGCCTTATTCTCCAAAGTTTGATGCAAGAGAGCACATGTGTAATCAAGTAACACGCTTGAACTCTTCTGAATAAAATTATTAGCGGGTTACCTGTGGTATACCGCTCATAAAATACATTTGTTTTTTTTTGTTGTCTTCTGCTTGACAAAATTTCAAGGTTGTGCAATAATACCAAGATATGGATTTAAATGACATGTTCATAGATTGATAGGTGTACAGGACATTACCCAGTAGACCTTTGTGGGCTTCTGCTATAGGAAGCATATGGCAGTTGTCAATCAGTTACTATGTTGTTAGGAGGGGGCGGAGTTAGCTTATCACCTGACAGAATTAATGTCTAGGCATGCTCCATTTTGCTGACTGCTGTAATTCAAGACTGAGCTGAATTAGAAATTCAAATTTATTTGGAATTCCTTGTAAATTAAAAGGTGGCAAGAATTTTCAAGAATTCTAATTGTAATGGCTCATTGTGTAATGGCTCATTGTGACAAACTACACATTAATTTATTTCAACTTTTGAAAGCAGTATTCTCTGTATCCGAAGATCATTGCTAATAATTAATGCCTTTTTGTTCGTTACATAAACGAGGCTCATTCTGATTTCGTTCAGGAGTTTTGTACTATATTTGTGCAGTTTCTTCAAGCCAATTCTGAAGTTATATTAATACATTTTTGTTCTCAAGACTACTACAAATAAACATGAAATTCTAAATACCAAGTTAGAATTCCCAAGACTACTTTGCAACGTGCCAAAGTGCGTGATGCCAGACAAGACTTGTTCACTTAGGGACCGGTCATTATTTATCTAGGGAAAGGAGGGGGGGTGGAGGTTGAGATATTTTTTTTTGTGAAAGATGATTTTTTCAAAGTCCCCTCACATTTGAAGAAATTGTATACAACCCCCAACCCCCCACAAATACACTCATACCTTTTCAAATGTTGTTAGAACTCCACTTTAAAAAAAAAAAAAAAAAAAAAAATTCACATTCTTTTCTATGTGAAATAAAATTGTATTACAATATGTAAAAAAAAAAAAAAAAAAAAAAAAAAAAAATAAAAAAAAAAAAAATTAAAAAAAAAAAAAAAAAAATGTTTTGTAATTTTTTTTTCAATAATGTCAGCACAGAAGAAAATATGTCTGAAAATATTCCTGAAAAACAAGGAAAAAAGGTTTGAAAAATTCAAATTCTTGTGGCTAATTGCTGATTCATTCACAACCAAAGAGATCACTGATGTAAGGAGTACAGGTCCCATTAATCTTATCGTACACAATGGTGCATCTGTTGATGTAAGATTCTTGGTAAAAAGGCAGCCATCTTAGCTCGTTGAACAAGTCAATAGAACGGGAAGATTTATCTACATTCAAGATAATTCTTGCCGCTCTTTTTTGTTGCATAACCCTATTAATAGAGCTACTGTTACATGATGACCAAAGAGTAGAGCAATACATGATAGCAGGTTTGATGACCGTGTTGTAATATGTTTCTTTCTGTGGTTTTTAAGTAGGGACTGATGTGTCGAAAAAGTCCAATTTTCTTTGAAAGATTATTACGTAGATTATCAACATTGGGAACCAAAACAAAGATATTTGTTTGACAATGACGTTTTTATGGTGACATTTTCTTAGTTATTGCGCAAGGTAACGTTAAATTTTTACGTTTAGGTAAAGTTGTATGAAGTTGTGCTGGTTTTCATGTGCTACAAGCTAGAGAACTAATTTCATAAAAAATTAAGTGAGGAAACATTTCGGTTATAAAGATGAAAGTAGTAGGTTTATAAGAGGATATAAAAGTAGAAGAACTCAAGCTGGTAACTGGTTGTTTCGCTACCACGCACTTTCGCTGCCAGTCCTTTTGCTACCACCCAGAGTCCTTTCGCTACCATCATGAAATCCTTTTGCTACCATTGGAAGTTGGTAATTTGCAATGGTAGCGAAAGGACTTCATGATGGTAGCGAAAGGACTCTGGGTGGTAGCAAAAGGACGGTAGCGAAAGTGCGTGGTAGTGAAACAACCGGTATTCCTCAAGCCTCGTGATAGGGCTAACTAATTAAGGAATATAAAACAGCGCGTGTGTCTATATACTATGACAAGTGCTCTACAGCTCCCAGCGTGTTTATATCATAGTATATAGACACAAGTGGGCGTTTATAATTATTGAAATAATTATTTTTGCATTTGCCTTTTTGATGCTGTAGACACTGGTTGACCATTCTTCCTAATTTAATATTCTTCATTGTGATTGGCACTGAAACAAAGACATCAAATAAACAGGCGTGAAATATGGTACACTTTTATCAGAAAAAGCACATCCTTTTCTTCTAGTATTGCGTAATTCCAGGAATTATCCATACCCCCTCCCTCCAACGGAACCCCTGAAATGATAAAAAAAATTGGAGTAATCTACAAGGTCCAAACAAACCATTTTCGTTGTCAGAATTTGATTTCGAGCATTTCTGAATATTTAACAGATTTTTAAATATTTCTTCGGCTCCACCCTGGCCGGGACTTTTGGGTCTGGGTCCGAGTGGCCGGAAATGACGACAGAACAGGTACCCTCGAACTGTCAAACGCCGAAACCATCAACAACGATCAGTCGAATGCCGATTTGACAACTTCACACGTGAAAACCACTATGTGCAACTCTTCGATTCTATAGTTTTTATATTTTATTCCATGGAAAATCAGTCCTCTGAATCCGATTTAGCTAGTTATGACTCCGATGATTCCGAGTTTAATTATATTCCTGGAATTTACGTGCCGCGGGTAAATTACGAGGAGGAAAACGAGAATTATGAGCGAGATTCAAATGCAGTTGAAGACGATGACAATCTTCCCTTCGTTGGTCCGTATGAAAACGAGCCGCTAGCTGACGAAGAATGGTTGAAAGAATATAAAAGAAAAAAGGAGATCGAGGATGCGCTACGTCAAAAACTTCAAGAAAGAATAGATGGCGTCGATCCTTGCAGCAACTGGTGAGTCGTCTTGTTGTCTTGTCGCGTACTTTCGAATAGATCTTTTACTGATTATGAATAACATAACACCAGTTTATTGAGATATATTGTTTATTTGTAAATACATAGGTGTTCCTGTGGAAACTGCAATATCGATATGCTACAAAACGTCTACGAGGCAAAATGTTGTAGGGAACTCGACGGTTGTGTTGAGGCATGCCACGCTGACAGTGTGTTAGAGGAGACACAAACTCCACCGAACTGCATAATTCTTCATCCTGGTTTTCGCCCAATTTGCCTGGAGAAATGGGCCCTCAAGCAGTCCGCTTCTAAATACAAAACCAGAGATAAGCGTCGATACAATCAAATTGGGAAGGAGTCGACGTAAGTAAAACAAAACTTTTTTCAATCACCTCCCTGCTTCAATTATAATCCATGCATTGAGCTTCTTCCACATAGGCTATCCGCATATTTTCTTTTGTTTATAGTAAGTAGTATCTTTATATTTTCGACTACAACATTATTGCTTCTGGGCAGTTAATTATGCCAATACTTTCTTATGTTTCTTGTTTGATTTATGAACATTCCTTTTTTTTTTCTGTAAACTTCCAGGTTTCTTCGAGCAGTGGCCTACAGGGAATTCTGTCAACTTGTTTATAGATTTCTTGGAGCCCAAAGAATTCCCCTGCCAGCCTGTGCATATCATGCTATTAGGAGTACATTCAGTGACCAGGATGAAAGTTTTATTGGATTTGAATTTGAAGAGGATTGATAACTGATAGGATAGCAATTTCTTTATTTTACGTAATCATATGCTTTTGTTAATTTCATGTTGTTGTAACTTATAAACAAGTCCAATATGGAAAAGAATTATTATGGGAGAAAACATGAATACCATTTATTTTAAACTGACCCTATTTCCTGAAAAAAGTATATTATTAATGAATCTCGTACTGAGGTATAATTATCCTTTTCTGCTGGTTATGGCCTAAGTAAACAACTGTCAAAATAATCATTTTTTACAATATAATAATTTATTAAGAGGCTAAAGTAGCAAATATTGCATCTATTCATGTCGTTTTATTAATCTATCACAAATTATTGACAGAAAATGCATTGCATTCCTAATTATTTTGATTTTTTGGACAGTTTGCCACATTCTTGTGGCCTCTCATTGGTTGGCCACAAACTGTGCATTCAGGCTTTTTTCGAGGTGCTGGTCTTTCTATTACTTCTTCTGGGATAGCCTCATTTTCTAAAGAACAAAAGTCAAAATACAACAAATTACATTAATCCCTGCAAAGAATTAGCAACATGCCTAGCTGGATGTTTTGGCAGTTTGTCAATGATTGAAGAATTGATGGCAATAATTCTATTTGGGTACCATATTCTTCCTTGCAAACAAATCCCTTGTTTTTTAAATATTTACCTAGTGGAGTGCCAGGTACATCCACAGCTACCATTTGCCTTCTTGCTGTCCTCTTTCGGATTGCCTCTACACGGTCTTGTTTATCTAGCATGGTGTTCATTGGCTCTGGTGTCAACATTTCCAGCTCTTCCACAGCATCTCCAAGGTTCTTGTTTACCATTGACTCCAAACATGTCTCATAAATTTCTTCCACGTATTCTGCAAAGTTAAGCATTGTGTCACATTAATTTTTCTTGTTTATGTAGTCACCAAAAATGCAGGAAATAACAGATAAATGGATGTTTCAAACAATGATTGATATTAGTTTACTTGTTACTTGTCATTGATACTGATAATGGATTTATATAGCACACTTTTCCATAATTATGTAAATGTTCAAACTAGGTGCTTTTCAGAGGTGTTTAGTATCATAGGTAGGCACTGTGGGTGGTCACTGCCAGGGTTTCTTTATGTCCTCATTTTTTTGGGGGGGGAAGTCCAGTGCTCAGCCAACTAAGTAGTCAGTATTACAATGCAAAAGATATGATGTATGATTACTATTAATATTTATTAATAATATTCTTACCAAAGTTTTGTTTTACTCTTACACTCCTCACAGTGGCTTCCCCATTTTTAAACTTTGGGTAGACAATGGAAACCTGTTCACTACCATCTTTTTTGGTCTTTACTTCTCTTTGTACATTATAGTTGAAATGAATGGATGCAAGAATGTGTCTATAAAAAAGAAAAAGCCATATTACACTATGGTTTTACTTTTGGAGGCTCTTTTACTCTATCCCATTTTTCATCAAGTAGTATCAACAGCAATCAAAATGCAACACTGATCAGTGACTTCCTGAAAACTGGCCTTCCATGCAAACAACTTCTTCATAGCATTGCATTACAGCTATCAACAACACCATCACTAATGATTAATTTTCCCAGCAAATGGGAAACAATATGTTCAATTAACATGATTCTTGACATCTCATTTTTCTCAGTGCAAAACAAATTCAACATTAGAACACAGAATTTTTTTTCTTATAAATTCAAGCTACAGTAATACCTCACTAGCATTCCACTGTATGAGAAGGAAATCATCTTGGGTGCAAAATGATTAATAACTGAATGAAAGCCTTCTAGGCAACTCGTTTGTGATATTGGTGATGCCTGCTTGATGCCGCTGACCAGGGATGGCTTAGTCAAAGCAGTCCTGAGTTTGTCATATACCATTGAATCTATGTACGCAAAATAAATTGAAATAATATTATTGAACTATTGAAATAATAGTTGTTGAAATCTGTTGTTTACTAGTAACAAGGGATAGTGAGTATCATCACAATTTATTTTCTGTCAACATTCAATAACAGAAAAATCAAATAACAGTGATTAGCAGAGTAAATCATATAAAGTAAACCTACCAGGCAATAGCCACTGCCTTGGTTCAATTTCTCCATGGTGACACTTTTTGAATAAAGGATCTGGAAGGTTGTCGTGCTTATCTACGATATGACTTAAGAACGACTTGAATTTGGACCAGATAAGCCTGCCATTTCCTGAAATGCTGGAGGTGACACTCCAATAAAAATGGTTTTCGCAGGGACGTATCCATGCCTTTACTGCCTCACAGCCACTCAGTCTGGCTATCTTATTTAGAACTTTCCCAATTTCTAATATAAAGAGAATAGTATGAGAATAATATGGATTAGCCAAATGGTGTTTTGGATTTCTCCTCACAGCACACATACATGGGCTGCTTCAAAAATATGCATATTTCCTAATTATTATATTATACACCTCTTGTGTTAGAATATGAATGCTGGATATCCCTACTTGTGTATGTTCTGCATGTACTTGTGTATGTTCTCAACAATACTCTTGATGTTTACCTTTGAACTGTTACAGCCTGAGCTGTACAGTTTTTTGGTATCTTGTTGAAATGAGTACTTAAGCCTGGTTCTCATTTGCAATGCAAGCGCAGCTACTCTGTCATAGTTAGCCCTTATATTCAGTTAGAACAAAACATTCAGTCATCCCTAAAGTACTATCTGCACTTGAGTTGCTAGTGAGAACCAGGCTATATATCAGCAATATTATAAACACAGTGTGCTCCATATTTCTTACTTTTCTTGATATGCCACAAGTCGAAATAATGCTTGATGTCCGGGAGTCTCTCCCTCATGTGCTTTGCGATGGAAGTATGGCGATCTGTAATTATTGTGCCAATTACCAAGCCTACACCCAAAAGAAAGTCCATACATTGCTGGAATCCCATGTATTCCATGGCAGGACTATTTCCAGCTTCATTTCTCTATGTAAGAAAATCAAATAAAAATTGCTCACTTCAAATGTCACAAGTGGAAGAAAAAAATAACACAGGCAAAGTATACATTATATTTGAAAAAGACAACAAGCTTTTATACACCTAATTAAAAAACTTGCCAGGTTGAAAGCTGAGACCAATGAGTGTGAAAGGTAGTTTATATCCTAGTCATTTGGAGTGTTTACATATACAACAATTTTTTGTTGGTTAACATGAATCAGATTTCAAGAGCAAAATTCAAATGAATATGCAGGATATCAGCCTCATTTACTGTTTTGATTAATTAACCTTCTTACAACACAATAAGGTTTTTCAATTAAGTGTACAGTATATGAAAAATACATACAACATACCTGAACAAGAGCAAAGTGAATGATTGCTGCAGAACAACAGCAGTATATCGTATAGGCCCCGTACTTGGCACTATGGCCCATGCTATCATGCCTTGCATCACCACCTATGACAACAGGGTCCCCCTTCTCCACCAACATGTCCAACAACTTTTTTTGATATTTCTTCCAATGAAGAAAAATTGCAGGAAACAGCTTTTTCTGTTGATAAACAAGAAATACTATTAGTGATTTGTGATTTAAAAGTAATAATACACTATTAATAATACCTACCCTCTGATGTAAAAAGTAGGTTTTCAAAGAAAAACAGCAAATGCCCATGTGGGAAAACATCTGGAGTACTTTACTTGCTGTGCTACCAGCAACAAGAATGGCAAAACACAACAGAAAGTTTCCAGCAGGCATCTTTGTCCCTGGCATTATGGGCTGGCTATTCCAGGTACTGTCTCTCTTTGGGCACTTGGGGTTTGAACAAACAGTTCTTACTTTAGCCATCGTTCCCAATGCCTCTGCCTCTACCAAGGGATCATCAGATTTGCATACTGGGCAGAATTTAAAAAGGAGCAGCAGCTAAGAAAAACAATAAACTTTGGCTCCAGTCTCAGATTGTCACTTGTGCTGGTCCTAAAATCAAACATGAAACATTTTCCTTAGCAACAGTCTTGAGAAATATGTCAAGCCCAACCCCCCTTAATAGTGAACCAATTATGTCAACAGCCTTCAATAATTTTATCATATTTTGTCTCTCCTCAATCACACACACATGGTCCAACCACCCACAGGAAAACACACTTACTTGTTTTCGCTTTCTTCTTCATCTTCTGTGTCAGATTCCATCTTGGATTTCTTAGGAGTTGGAAAAAACTCACTTCCACTCTCTGCTCCTGGTTCCACTTCAATACTTGTGTAGCTCACATTCATAAACTCCATCTCATCTTCACTGTCAACATCAATTTCGTCATCACTTTCACTTCTTTCTTCTTCTGGCTGAAATTTAAGATCTGAAATGTAAAAAAAATATTTCCTATTATTACTTTCAAAATATTATCATTTTACATAAAAGGCTTTTCAGACTCAAGGCATCACTGAACACAAAACGATCTTAAGGGGTCATCACCTAAATCAATGCTGACTCAAAACACTAAACTCAAAAACCACGTCTGCACTTGGCCAACAAAAACATCAAACCAATCAACCATGGAACTATTGAAGTCGCACTAGAATTCCAGGCCCTCCTTTGATGAAGTACGGTATATGAAACTTTAGATACCTTTTTGTAAATGCTGTATCACCCTCTGATATTCTTGTTCTCTTGCTTCTAGGTCAACTACCTTGTTGTTCAGAAGCCTCATCTTCCTTGTGAATTCCTGACATTTATTGCAGGTTTCAGTTTCAGGCACAGTTTGCATAAACGAATCCTAAAAACAAGAATTCATAGGTTAATTCTTCACATTCTTTTGCCTTTAGTATCAAAACATAAACAATAATAGTTAATTAGCACTAACCTTTGTAAGACGCATTCCACTCGAGTCCAACTCTTGTAGAGTTTCTTCACGGTTCGGTTCTTACTCCTCCGCGGCAAAAGATTCCTCAGTTTCGTAACCTACAGCCAGAGATTCTTCTCTATGCGACTCACGGCTAGCGTCTAGGATTTCTTGGACACTCTTCGAAAAATATAGCAGGACTTCATGAGCTAGGATGAAGTGTACAAGGTAAAATATACAGAATACTTACCTTCCTTCGACTGTTGGGAGACATGGCAGCAGGTTCTGTCATCACGGAATCGACGAAGACTGATGGCCATACTGCAATTCCTATATCGTCCATCCTTAGGTTTTTGCGCAAGTTATTGCTGGTACCATCAAGTACATCGTACCGTTTCACAAAATCGGCAGACGTAAAGTGCCGGCAGCATATTCTAGTTGACTTTGTTGGCTGCCAGTTGGCCATTCTTTTTGAGGCAATGATAAAATTTACCCATCGTTTCCTCCTTTCTATGGCTTCAGGCCTCGAGTCATTTTCAAAGGGTATCTTAAATAATGTTTGCCCTAAAACTTTCGAACTTCTATTAGAGCAATTTTCCACAGAACAGCGATAAACCATACCGAAAAACACGTCAAAAATCACCTTCAAAGCTTGTAAATTATCGTAGAAATAAAGTGTTAGAAACTAGGGCCAACTACGCATGCTCCGAAACGAAGTACCCAATGCGCATGTACAGGTACCTTTCCTGACGTCACGGGTTACTCTTGTTCCTAGATCACTTCTTCACGTTCATCCCGGCACAGGAAGCCCAAAATGGCAACTTTAAGCCTAAATATCTCCCCCCGGAATTGCCAGATCGACCTCATATGTATATCATTCGAAATCTGTTGACGTCTAGAATCTTTTAAAATTGGTTCATTTTTAGGGGTTATATGCACTTTAATAAACAGCCATTTGAAATTGAATAGTAGAAATGATAAAATATAAATATAAATAACTAAATATACTTATATTTAGGTAATAAATATTCACAAATTGTGATTATTAAACTAATGTATTTGAAAAGAAAATGTGCATCTTCAATAATATTATAAAAATATCTATAGTTTTACAGTTAAGTTTATTTACTTTGTTCTTTTAATAGGTATACTTCTTCATGAAATCTGAGCCCCCAAGCATTGAAAATGTTGAACTGTGCCTGCAATTTTCAGAGAAATTGGTTCCATTGGGCATAAGTTTGCCACCATACAGAAATTCTTTCAAACAGGATGGTACAATATTGTAAGTCTCAACTTTATCTTTAATATATCTTCCTCGTAAAAATACATTTACTGTGTTTGCACAGGCTACTGCAAACTGAGATGTTGTTGGAAAAATTCGAGAGCAGATCAGTGCAAACACGAGCCGCAGGCGATTTGCAGGTGGTTTGCCTGTGCAAACACAGTAAATGTATTTTATTTGTTTTATAAAATTATTTTCTTCAACGACAAAAATAACGAAACACAATTGAATAAAACAGAAGAATTTAATTCAAAGTTTTAAATACCAATTCTCCTTACATACTTGTGCATTTGCAATAACCAATCAGATTGCGCGAAAGAAGACGCTTAACCAATCAAATTGCGAGTTTCATACATGCCTTCAAACTCGAAATTCAAGTTGAAATTTTTTTATTTCAAAGCAAGAAGAAGCCAAACTTTAGCAACTTTCTCCCTTGAGAAAGAGCCTTTTACAAGCAGATCTAGATAAAATAATAATTCCAAAGCTTAACCAATGGCTTTAGTCATTTTAGACCGAAAAGAAAACGCTATTTTAAGAGCTAGAACTCGAGCTTGATTTCCGTCGGTGTTGATGAAAGAAATGCGGACCAACTTGATGGAACATACACTGAATAGGGCTCCAAAATTGAATTTCTCCTGTTGTGTGAGTACATTCTGTGAAACAGAATGGCTTTTCAGGAACAACTTGAATCTGGCGGCTTGGAACTGGATTGATGGCCAGAGAGAGGATGTTGCCTACACTGCTGAAGTTGGTTTGACGAAGGCCGCGAGTTGTTGCTCTGTAGAGACTGCTCATTGCGGTGGCCAGAAATAGCCATTATATGCCTGTTTGATAGCCCAGCATTTGGCCAGAGGGTGATCATAGTTGCCCTTACACAATGATTGGTGTAGACTTTGGAAAGTTTGGCTGCTAAACTCAGTTCCTTCATCATGTTTCCAAGTTTGTTTACACCAAGCACTTGATTCTTGCACCACACCGCTTCGGAAGAACGTGCCAAGTTTCTCTTGGGAACCTGAAATAATGCGTCACAGTTAAGGTAAAGTTGAAGAGATGAGAAGCCGTCATGTGGAGTGTCAGTTTTGTACATCAAAGCAAGCTTTTCATAACTTTCTTGGTCGCCAAAACCACCCGGGTGATTCTTGCTGGCCTCGTCTTGAGTCATAGTGGCATACGGCCTGTTTTTGACATTGAGGAACTTGAAGCTGCTTTTAGACAGGTTTCGTTGACCTTCACGCCCTCTCCTACACCAGTATAAAGTACAATGAAACCATACATTCATTAGTAAACTGTTGGGAGTACTTGGACTCATGATAGCACTTGTTTTGAGCTTCCGGAGATCTTCCATCTCAATGGTAGGTTTGTGTTGTACATTGTGCTTTCCTTCTTGCTTCAGGCTTTTCAGTTTTGCGTTAAGCATCATGTTGGAATCCTTGAAGGCTGCATTCTGGGAGATAAGGATCCCCTTGTTGTGTGGAGGGCCATTAACCCTCTCAGTCCCAAGGGGTCCAGGTTGTAACTGCTCTAATTGCCCAAGGGGTGCCAGACAAATATGAGGTGTTTTTGGATACCCTTACTAAATCATTCATATCAAGAAAACCAGAGGATTTTAAGAAATACAATAGTAAAAAAGTTTATTTTCCAAAAAATAATCTTTTCAATGATACCTATTAAAGAATAATATGAACATTTTAAATAGCAAAATTCATTAGGTAAAATCATTCCTTTGATTTTTCAATTGAAACTACTAACATACAAACTGATGTTGCTAATATAGTGCTATAAATCATTTAAATATAGACCTTAAAATTGAGAAAGAAGAATCTAGAAATGTAAGAGATATTTCAGTGTACTTGTATTCAATAATTCATGTTCTATATACACTGAGAACAGTCAAAAACAACAACAGTGTTCACTACAATTTGAATCTCCAGCCATTTTGTTTGAAGGCGCTCATAGGTGCAAGTTGTGGTTCTTGAAACAGTCCTTGCAGATTCGCAGTCCACACTTCTCATATCCTTGCGTGCAGAACTTAACTCTCTTGCCCTTCAAGCAGACTTTACAGCGGTCTTTGGACATTTTCACTGGCCAATGTCCCTCTTGGACAGCACCTTCCACTACACCAACCTTGCGAGAGGAGAAGCCATTCATCAAACATTTGACCAGTTCAATCCGGAACGAAAGTAATCATCAGTAAATGTCAACATGTACTTGCTACCACCTTTTGAATCAACCTGCATGGGTCCACATAAATCACTGTGTACCAGCTCATAAGGTCTTGTTGCTCGATGCTCACTCATCTTTGGAAACGACTCTCTTTTCATCTTACCATGAATGCACGCTTCACATTCAACATTGGGGTTTGACTCTTTGTCTTATAGCATACCATCAGCCATGTCTTTTGACAGCAATCGGTTAATGTAGTTGTAGTTTAAATGTCCCATCCTACAATGCCAATCTTCAAAGGATGGTACAGAAGCTGAGGTGGATGTAGTCGAGACATGGGCAAATTCAATTGCGTTGACAGCATACAATTTGTGATTAATGAGATTTCCAATCACAAACTCCTCACCGTCTTTCAAGACGATACATGTATCTTGATCGAAATGGATTTCGGCCCCCATCATGGCCATAGCAGGAACAGACAACAATTTTTTTGTAAAGTCAGGAACGAACAAGACTTTGTGTAGGTTGAGTGTGACGTCATGTCCAGAATTCTTTGTGGATAGGTTGGCGTTTCCCTCTCCAAGGGTATGAATGACAGTATTGTCGCCTAAGAAGATATTTATGGGATGCTTGTATTCGACATAGTCCAATAGAATTTCTCTCTCGTGTGTCATATGCTTAGTGGCTGCAGAATCAATAAACCACTTTTGGCGTTTATCTTTCACCTGATTCGTATTGGATCCATTTGAAATCAGCGCAATTCCATCAGTTTCCGCAATGTTGGAGTTTTCACTTTTGTTTACTCTATATGGACAGTTTCGTCATTATGATCGTTGGTAGATCTTTTAGAGCTTCGTTGGCGGGAAAAACGACTTCCCCGTTGACCACGTGACCACTGATTTCGTCCACGTGTGTTATTTCCTCTGTTCACAAAAAGTGCATCTTCGCTGTCAAAGGTTTCAAAGGTTTCAAAGGTTTTTAACTTTCCACACACGAAAAAGCAAAGAATTACAAATAGAACTTAAGAAAGAAGTGCAAAGGTGCAGGAGGAACAACCCAAAAGGGGTTAACTAAGAAAAATCCTGCACCAATGTAAGCAATTTTAAAGAAATAGTGAATGGCGGAATATTATACTTACAATATAATAGTAAAATAGAAATCAAGCATTTTTAAGGTGAATACAGTTACGGTAAAGATTTACATTTACGAGTTAAATATAAGAACTTGTAGTTTACTGAGATATGAGGTATTTTTTGAAATTTGTATGGAAACTTTTAAGCAATAAACTATTTTTGATTTCAAGAGCAACATCATTCCAGTTTGCAATAGCTGCGTATTTTACAACAAAGTGGCCATAACTTAAGTTTTGGTGAGGCAAATATAAATTCCTTTTCGTTTTAGAGCACGTGTTGTAATCATGAATTAAATCTATATCTCTGAAATAGTTGACAAAAATATTAGGCAATTGATGATTAATGTGCCGATACGCAACCTCGCAAAGCTGGAGCTTTACTATCTCGAAGATGTTTAAGATGTCCAGTTTTTGAAATAAAGGTCTACTAGGGGTTCTGAAATCTGAGAAGGTGATTATTCTTAAGGCTCGTTTTTGTAAAATGTGAATAGGCAATAATCTTGATTTATATTTACTTCCCCAAATTAATGAACCATAGGATATATATGAATATATGAAGCTGTAATAAAGATTTTTCAATAGATGTCTTGCTTCTCGGTCTTTTCTTTTCTCTTCAGGTATTCCTCAGTTAGAAGTCCTCTTACATTGTCCCAGCTTAATTCATCGGCATTTCTAGCATTCAAACTCGTTAGAAATGTGTCGTAAGAATCGGGCAAGCTCCCCAGGACAGTGATGGCAAACTTCTTTGAAGAAATATCCTCCTTTAATTCATGTAGTTGTTCAGCGAGTGAAGTCATATGGGTGATGTGATCCATTAAATCGGCCCCCTCAACCACAGAGGCCGCGTAAAACCGCCGATTGAGTCACACAATTTGACTTACAGAGACGAATTCAAAGTGTTGATGTAATCTCTCCCATGCGAGCCGTGGGTTGGTGATCGATGAAATGTGTACTTGTAATTCTTTTTCAATATTCAAGGCGATCTAGGAATACGGTTTGTTTGATTGTAATTTGAAAGAATTCTTGACTGCCGGCTGTCGTCTTCTTTGGGCTCCGTTTCTAAGCCATCAATGAATCCTCATAAACTTTGTTCCATTAACACTAATTTGATGTTGAATTTCCATGATTGGTAGTTCTCTCCGTTAAGTTTCTCAATTTTCGTAATCTCAGCCATAATATCTGAGCTAAAAACTTACAATTTTAGTGTGCTGGGCCCATAACCTGTTAGGAAATACTCAAAACACACACACGTTGACACGCGTCCACACAACGACATCTTTAATCAACGAACAACGAAAAACAACAAGGTGGGCATTACACAGGGAACCCGCGATAAGATAAGAAATATAAAACAGCATTAATTATCATATTCTAACACTCCCACTTGATGATTATGCTGAAACAAACAAAACAATGTGTAATGACAGGAACAATAGAATAAAGGCAATGAAAGTATAATGAACTATACAATGTCTTGTACACCTAGCATGTCTCTTAATCTTTGAAAGGTGTATTGGCTAAAGGCTTTGGTCATAATATCTGCAACCATATTAACCTTTGAATTGCTTAGCCCAAAGAAGCAACAAACAAACAATTAGAAACAGGTCTTAGTATACTGACATTATCCAAACTTACCAAACATTTTCTGAACTCTATCCTGATCCAGCTCTTTTTCTCCTGATCTTTTGGATGCAAAAAGAATACCATGACTCAGTTCTTCTGTTGTAAAGAGTTTGTCTAAGAGTCTCAGGGCATTCTTTTTGGGCTCTTTTGGAGGTGCCTTGACCGTTGAAAGATTGAAGCCATTGTACAGATGAACTTTAATTTTCCGGGAGTTGGGAAGTTTTAAGACAGTTTGCCTTTTCTTTACAAGTTCATTCCATACTGTGCTCTTCCTGTAATCTTTGTCAATTGGGATTCGATTGTTCTTTTTCAAGAAGTTATTGTCCAACCATTTTAGTTGATCCTTTATTGATCTGAGTGGTCGTAGTGTTTGTGTCTGAATTTTTACCAAGACTGAGTCGTATTTTTTAGCATGAAAATATGATTTTGGATTTTCAGTTAGTTTTTGTTTTAATCTGTCAAGTTCATAAACATTAGCTGCTATTTGGCAGTTTTTGACTTCAAGGGATTGCTATTTGCATTATGGCTTGGTGTTGACATGCGATATTTCTTTTTTTAGGTAATGGTTCATCAAAAGTTGCTGTTCTACCCATCTCTCTATCAGATATGAAATCTTGATTTGTTTTCAAAGTAGAAATATTAACTGTAGGGCCAAAAATACTAGAAGTATCAGAAATAGCATCTTTATTTTCAAAATCAAACCAGTTCATACATGCTCTATCATTTTAAAATAAAACGCCTATCATAATGTGGCCTTAAAAAGAGCCGTTTTTTTGCGATATCTTGATTTTCTCCTCCGGATTATTCCTTGTAGCATCGTTGTGCTCTTTAACACCTTCATCCATATCTTGCTCTTCGTTTACTTCACTAACCTCGTCGTCTTCACTGTCTTCATTCTTGTCACTCTTATTGCATTCACTAACTTCCTCCTCTTCGCTTTCACTATCGGTATCCAAAGGGCGCTTTTTCTTAAGCTCGACATCCCTTGCCAGTTTTATTAGGATTTTTGGCATTGCACCCCTGAGTGCCAAAAGGCACTCTTGGGAGTGAGAGGTATGGAGGGGGATTTTGGACAAAAATGCCATTGGATAAAATTTCCTTCCACTCCATGATATATTTCATTCCATTCGATCGTATTTCATTCCATTCGATCGTATTTTATTCTGTTGGATAATATTTTTTGTGTGGATTAATATCTGCCATTCCATTGGATCATATCTTGCATGACATTCGATCACATCCGGCCATGCCATTGGATTATATCGGCCATGACATTGGATAATCCTCTATGCCATTGGATTGGGTGTGGCAATACCATTCGATCACATCCGGTCATGCCATTGGATCATATCGGCCATGACATTGGATAATACTTTATGCCATTGGATTGGGTGTGGTATTCACGCGGCTAAGTGATGTTATGGTCCCTTAATGTTCGGACAATGTTGTCGCTTTGCCACTCTATTTAACTAACTTTTGATGGAGTTATCAACTTGATTAATTCACTTTGTTTCCATAACAGACCTCAAGAATTTTTTTTTCGTATCGAATAATGAAATTTCGGTGCTGCATAGAAAATCAAATAAATAAATGAAAATAAATTTTCCTTCAAATGTTAGAGGACAAGGTAGAGTGACAAAGCGACCACATTTCCCCAACATTTTCGTGACTGTAACACTACGAAATCACATGAAAGCTTGCAACGAACAAGCCAAGATGGCGGCGAACATGGTGGACGGCCAACAAGAAAGTCCTCGTAATCTTATAAACGATAGCATACGAAATGCACTTCTTGATGTCATTCGTTGTCTTGAAACATATACAGGGTATGATTTTGCCGTTTACAAAATAGAATGGCTTTCCTCTTTTATTCTGCGGCTGGGAGGAGAATATGAAGCGTCTATGCTTCCCAAGCTGATTCAAGCTCGTGAGTTACTACTTTCAGTAGACAGGGATACATCTGCTTCTAAACAAGTAGATATTACACTCACAGGAAATAAGGGAAGACCAAAATTCTTGATAAGCCCAGAAAAGCTAGAGTACTTCTTAGAGAAAGGCTTCACAGCTACCGAAATTTCTAGAATGCTTGCAGTAAGCAGAAAAACAATCTACAGACGGCTAACAGAGCTCGGGATGTCAGTGCGCTCCACGTATAGCAACATGAGTGATATGGAGTTGTGCATTAGCAATATCCTTCATGATTTCCCTAACAGTGGCTATAAAGCTATGCTTGGTCACTTATTATCACGAGGCCATAAAGTACAGCAAGAACGTATCAGAGAGGCAATGAGAAGAGTTGATCCAATAGGTAAGTGCATGTATAATAGCTTGGCAGGCACTTGATTTTATTCATAAAAAGGTGACACCTTGAATGTACTCATTTTTTACCCACCTTTCCCCACTCCCCCTTTTACACGTTGGTGAGAATGATGATTAATTGGATCTTAACAGGAACCACTGTAAGGGCTCTCCAAATTCGAGTAACACACCGAAGGACGTACAGTGTGAGGGGTCCCCTAGAACTATGGCACATTGATGGTAATCATAAGTTGATAAGGTAGGTTGACAGCCAGTGTCAATTATAATCTAGGCTTTTTCTTTGTTTTTCAGAGTGGTGTACATCATTTCCCTGCCTTTCACAAATTCCAGGGTTGTATATATTCACTGGAATATACTCATAGTCCCTTGATTTTAACTATGATCACCATGTTATGCTCTCCCCGCACTTCCTTTTGGGACTAGTTTTTTTGTGGGGAAAAACGTTATTTGAAAACAAATGTTGATTACTTTTCACATTGCCTTTAAGGCATCAAGTATTTTCTCTCCATTACTCAAGTAAGATGGTATAAGCTGCCATTGTATTTTAGTGGTCAAACCATAGTATAACCTCTATAAACTATGGCCAAACTGAGGATTCACTGCAAGATATTTCTTCCTTCATTAGATGGAAATTTGTTGTACATGGCTGCATAGATGGATATTCCAGAAAAGTCATGTTTCTTCAGTGCAATGGAAACAACCAGGCTGACACAGTTCTTTCCCTATTCTCAAATGCAGTTTCTGTCCATGGCCTACCTTCAAGAGTGCGTACAGATCATGGTGGAGAGAATGTTGAAGTTGCATGGTTCATGTTAAATCACCCAGAGAGGGGTCCAGGAAGAGGTAGTATTATTACAGGACCAAGTGTTCACAACCAGCGTATTGGACGCCTTTGGAGAGATGTTTTTGCCAGCTGCCTTTACATATACTATTCTGTGTTTTACTTTTTGGAAGAGACAGGGAGATTGGATGTTTCCAATAACATCCATATGTTCTGTTTACATTATGTTTACTTGCCTAGAATTAATCAACATCTTCATAATTTTATAATGTCTTGGAATGACCATCGTATCCGAACAGCAGGAAACAAATATCCAAATCAGCTGTGGATATTGGGACTTGTTCAGGCAAACATAAATGCATTAATAGCAGGAACACAATCAGGTGCATCTTCTCAGGTACAAAACTTCTACCAAAGTATGACTAAGGCCTAGGGCAATCATCAAACTTTCCATCCACTGAACTTAATTACTTTTTTTTTCAATGGGTGCATGTTTGCTTTACCTTAGGCCTAAGTTATCAGGCTTATCCCCCCCCCCCCCTCCTCCATATCAACTAACCCTTCTATGTAGTGCCTAGTCATGAACGAAGTACAAGATGTTGTGATGGCATCAAATTATTTCATTTCTATTCAAAATCTGCCCAATTTTTTATACTTTTTTGTATATTGTGTGTGTCTAGGAATGGAATGAATATGGGATTGACTGTGATGCACCACTTCCTAATAAGCCTGGGGATGATGAAACTCTTGCTTTTGAAGTTACAAATAATCCATTGTCGGAAAGTGACTTCCAGGAATTTGCTCAATTGGTACACCCGTTAAGGGGTGATGACTGCTATGGAATTACTATATACTTGGAAGCATGTGCTCTTGTATCAGAAAGATTGCATCCAGAATAGTACCTAAGGTACAAGCGATAGCATAGTACTGCATGAGGAATCTCCACAGTTACACAATTAAAATTTTATTTAAAACTATGAAAATAATAAAATAATTGACTAACAGTAACCTGATGACTGCTTCATGAAATCTTGATTGACTTATTGCATTATCAATATTGGTTTTTAATTTCATAATTAAAATTATAAAATTTATTTTTTGAACAATGTTATTGAATTCATTTTAAGAAAGAATGAAAGCTTGTCCAATGATGACTACAACGAAAATTTGCCAAAATTGAAAAAAAACTCCTGCTGAGCCTTAACTTGTGCCATTCAATAATACATCATTCTTCATAAAACAAAGAAAAGGTTTTGGAATGGTGTATTGCTCATACAATCATTGTTTTTTTTTGTTGATGAATATAAATGTTTTCATAATGTAACTCAGAACCTTCCATATCCAAGTGCTGCCATTTCCAATGAGGTGCAGCATGCTTTCTTAAAACTTTCTTAAAACTGTCATAATTATTGTGGCAGATTGGCAAGGTGAGCTTATTAAAACAGCTGTCTGCTTCAAGTAATGTCTTGGTTTCCTCAGTTTGGAAATAGACTTCTATCTTTAGGTCTGCATCCATTATTGTTGACCCAGTTATGAATGGGACCAAGGACTGAAGCAGCGTCTTTTGGTTTGGTTTTTTTCTTCCATGTTTTAAAACCAAAAGCAGGATCAGCTAGACACGATGAACCACGAGGGAATGCAAGCACACAATACCCACAATTCCATATGTAAGACTTGTGATATGTGACATGTGAATGACGTGTAAAAAAAGATGACAAATACCAGAACAGCGATCGAATTTATTATTTCAAAGCTGCTACGATAAATGTTGTTTTTCTCGAATACTTTGAGAACCTTTTGAAGCGATAAATTAAGGATTTAATGCTTTTCAATACTTATACCAATTTTTCAGTAGTCGACCAAAACTTTATCAAATAATATTACAGTTATAACATGGCTGCTTTCTTTCTTCATAATTGTGACCTTTATTTGACCCCTACATATCCCCTTGCATTAGGTAATATCCGGTAAACTAAATTCTACGAAAACAACCTATTGAAAGCAGGAGTTTCTTTCAGACGAACGGCGATATTTCATATTCCGGTTTTATACACAGATCTTCAAATTCAACTGTTCACATCGACCAAATGGCATAAAGTATTATCCAATGTCATGGCCGATATGATCCAATGACATGACCGGATGTGATTGAATGGTATTGCCACACCCAATCCAATGGCATAGAGGATTATCCAATGTCATGGCCGATATAATCCAATGGCATGGCCGGATGTGATCGAATGTCATGCAAGATATGATCCAATGGAATGGCAGATATTAATCCACACAAAAAATATTATCCAACAGAATAAAATACGATCGAATGGAATGAAATACGATCGAATGGAATGAAATATATCATGGAGTGGAAGGAAATTTTATCCAATGGCATTTTTGTCCAAAATCCCCCTCCATAGAGAGGCTTAACTCAGTGGTTTTACATTGATGTGCCATTTCCTATCCCATCATCCTAAGAGGTGACACAGCTTTCCCAAATGCTAATTTATATCCAACACAGGGTTCTCAATAAGAATTACTTTGGATTTGTGGGAATGACACCACCGGCAAACAAGTAATAAACAATGTAAACAAATTCTCTTAGAAGGAGGTACTGCCCATCTCTCTAAATACATGTAACTTTTAGTTGTAACTTCTTCACTTCTCTTAAGTCCTTATTTTTCTCAGGAGGGAAGCGGTGAAAGGATAAAGCCTTGTCGTTATATCGACCATCGCTTGTGCACAAGGGAACGCAACAGTGGAAACTCATACTCGTTTATCACAAATATCGGTCTTAATATCTGGATCTAAGGCCTAAAAGTAAACTTATATTTATTACTTATATTCCCGATATAAAATCTGAAAGATCTAGCCATTTATGTACAAACAATCATTCAAAGTTTGGAAATAATTACCTTGCTCGACGACCGCCATGATTCGCGTTATCCAAGTGTGAAATCGGTTCGTTTGGAGCTTGAAATATCGCTTTTAAATCACGAAACTTCGCGAGTAACCAGAAGAAAAGTCAGAAAAACACTAAAGCTATAATGTGTAGGAAATATTTCAAGATTGACTTTCTACAAGAGAAGAAAACGGCTTTTGAATCGTTTGAACGCTCACGAAGGCCAGTCACGCTTTGTTGGTTGTCAAGGAATGTCTGGTTAGCTTGCAATCCAGCATGGCGCTGCTATGCGTGAACCGGTCACGTGTCAATCTGTTGCAAAAGGCCTATTCTATACACTGGATAACTTTACCCAGTGGATAACTTTATCTAGACTTCGTACAACCGTACTGGCATAGCTCGGTTTCCTAACATATTTTTGTTCACAATGCAAAAACTGCAAGTCAGATGAATAAGCTTCATGACTTAAAGAATATATATGAATCAATGAATCAAAGAATTGCTGTCATCTTATTACCTTTAAGATCAAATCATTTCAACCAAACATTCTTGTTTTCCTTCTGTGAACACGTTTGACAACTGAGAAAAGAGCAAAGTATTTTGTCAATAAATTATTATTTGCTATATTGCAGCTTGCCATAAGCTGAAACGGTCAATCTTATGGAAGCATTCACTATAAGGGATTTACTGTATCACAGATAATAGTTCCTAATCACCGATAACAGTGCAATACTTACTTTTGATTGCTTGTTGTCCAAATAAGATTCTCATTTGATCCAAAACTTCTTCCCCAAGTTCGTTCACGTTAAGTTCGGGCATTATTGTGGACGGATATGCTTATATGTGGACGCTCTATGACAGCGTTTGACTCGGCCAGTTATCCAGCTTCGGTTACTTATCACAGTATGTGATATCCCGGCCTAGTGAGTGGCGAATTTCTGATTTAAAAACATCCTCGTTCCAGTAAATAGGTCGTAGCTCGCATTTCAACAAAAATTGCGTTTATAAAGTTTATAAATTTTCAGGTTAGCGTATTGATCATGAGACCAAGAAGAAAATTAACCGGAGGTTTTGAATATTTTTTGGTTGTAATATTAAAGTATAATATTACCAGTTAAAAGTATCATAAAACAGATAGAACGTCACCATTGCGCTGTAACATTTTCCAGGGCCTCAATAGGCAAATCCCAGCTCCTATGTACCTATTCAATAACTATATTTTCAGGCTGCTAGAGAAATTGCGAACAGGCAACCCAACCTAACAAAATGGTATTATAATATAGGAAGCGGACACACTATGTGGAAGCTAAAATATCATAACGCCAGACTTTTTATTCTTTCCAGTGTTTCTGAATATTTCCAATATCCATCATTATTGAGATATTCACAAAGGGCTGATATAATAACCGTAACAGCAAAGTTTAAAATGCGCAATGTCAACAATACGAACTCTTTAAAATTCTATGGACCTTCACTGACATACGACTACTCTGAACTATTGTTTAAAAGTGGTACCATCACTAGGAAGGCCTTTTTTTCTAAATATTATTTGTGAAATCTTAACTAAAATTTTAACGATTTGCTTGAAAATGATCATTATGACAATAAAGGAAGAACATTTGCGCCCAAGAATATCAACTCTCTTACTATTATTATATTTTTGAAGGACATTTTAGAGATTAAAGACAAGATAGCTCAGGACCAACAGTTGCACTATGGATCGTCGCACAGACCAAAATATTGCCTAAGCTTCCAACAGCACTTGAAATGATTATAATCATAACAACACCATACTCCAATGGCAAAAAAAATTCCGAACTTTTAGTTCCATTAAGCAAAAAGCTGCATATTTCGACTAACAATGACTTCCAGGAGTTAGTAACTGTGCAAGACTACTGTCTTTGCTTCTGGTTTCCCATGTTCTTATACATGAGAAAAGCCAGGAGCTATTTAAAATGAAACCCTCGGCTGAGCGAATCAGAAAAACTTGCCATCTAAAAGCTGTGAACTACAACAGTTCTGAAACTGAGTAGTAAGATTTAATAATGAGAATATGTGGACCGTATGGTACTAATGAAATACATGAAGATATAGAAATATAGATAAGTTATAGTCCCAAGCACTATAACTTATCTATATTTCTATATGTTTTAGTAAGATTTGATAGTTACCATCAAGCAAACAAACAAAATTGTCCAATATGGAATTACCAAAGCCCCCCGTACTGTATTCCGTTGTAGGCCGTTGGTGTACCTAATTAGTGGGGATTTACCCGTTATTAAAATATATGTGTATACGTGTATGAACTTTAATATTGTCCTATTTTTCAACTGTAATTCATAAAAAAAACGTTGAAATTAAGATACTCACGAGTGATGCACGCGTTGACATGCATTAAATTTACCTGATTAACCAGCGCTTGTCTTATGTAGTTAGGTCCCACCATTAGGACAACAAACGGCGTTGCACAAAGCCATATTTTCCATATAAATGTTATTTTTATATAAAATTAATAATTTCTACACTTCTGATGAGTTACTAGTATACAGTCAATTCAAAAAATGTTGTCGTCGACCAACTCAAGCCTACGCGACTGGACCGAAAGGAACTTTGGGTTAGTAATCATTGAAGCCGAGTTGACTCCATAATTTTATCTGACTAGTTATGCCTGGTTTACAGCACGAACCTTTGTAGACGAGCGGGAAGTGTTGAAGGAGACGTTTTTTTAATGCCTTCATATTTTCGGAATTGTGAACTAAATCATAACTACTTTGTTTTTCTTTTCCTAAACCCGAAGACATGCATTCTATGGATTTTTTCTAGCCGTTATTATCTTATTACTAGCGGAAACAATCAATTCAGAACGAATATTTAACTGCTTCAGTGATTTTTACCCATATTCCTTTCGGTCCAGTCGCGTAGGCTTGAGCCGGTCGACGACAACGTTTTTTGAATTGACTGTATACG
The DNA here is from genome assembly GCF_029948245.1 of Actinia tenebrosa. Taxonomy (NCBI): domain Eukaryota; kingdom Metazoa; phylum Cnidaria; class Anthozoa; order Actiniaria; family Actiniidae; genus Actinia; species Actinia tenebrosa. The sequence continues at coordinate 6,190,404 of NW_028292580.1, forward strand.
TAGTCTCCCACACAGCCACTTTCAGTGTCATCACACAACGCTTTCTCCCCTGAGTAGCTACAATTATCTCCAGTCTTTTCTGTGTGCAACTATTCAAGTTCACTACAATACTTATTGTTGATAGCTGACAAATGTTATGGTAAAGACGCTATCATATCTTCAGTGCCAGGCCAACAGAACTTCCTAATTTCGTTGTACAAATATTGCCTTCTATCTCCATCTGGACCCCTAGGAATGATAATTTTCAGGAGGCCGATATGGTGGTTTGATTGAGAGGTCTTTCAATACTTAGTGTATTATTTCGGGAGAGTCTATAAGCTCTTGACAGTTAACTACTCCTGGGTGCTCTTTCGAAAATCTAAAATGGTGAAACTTACTAATTCCTTTTATTTCCCTGTTGACTTGTCTACAGCCTCTAATAAGTCGAGAAGGGATGACACATAGCATCTTCTAAACGACTGCTTTAACAAACTAAAACACCAGTCAGGACTAAATTTAGTGTATCCCGCAATTAAGAAAGAATATAGTATTGTGTGGTGTTGGCCACAAAGAACTCTCCAACAGTAATACCAAATTACATAATTATTTTTGTTTTGCCCACCACAGTTATCAGCATGAACCTGAACATTTCTCTCTCCTGCCCCTTGTGATGTAAAAAAGTCATGAACATAGCTAATAACTGTGTTGGCACATTTAGCTGTATCTACGGCTTCATCAATTAAATAATTTACTTGCCTGGGTATACCCTCACAACATATACCAAACAGGCCACATTTCCGCGGAACTTTGAAATATTGGCTTGGCCCGGGTTGTTGTGGATTAGACGGAATGTGAACTTGTTGGGCATAATCGTAGGAATAGTGAACAGTTCCTTCAAAAGAGCAGCTTGGGTTACCAGATAAGAGGTTAATATCACTACTTTTCATTGCCTCTTTACAGTTGGAAATGCAGGCTTTCATAATTCACGTTCAGCCTGAGCTTCCTTTAAGTGTGTTTCTTGCTCTTGAAGGTACTTGGCCTTATCCTGGTCACTTACACTCACATTTCTAGATATCTTGGTGTTGTTCATTTGGCAGAGGTCAGTGGCCGGAGTCATTATCAGAATATATGGAGTGAAAGTGTTCCAGAGATCAACGAATTTTGGATAACTAACAGCAGTTACATTTGCTTCCTCTGAAGCAGTTTTATACTTTCGTCAGACAGATGCTTTTGATTCAGAAGATGGTAGCAGCTGGACTTTATCACTTTTAAATTGTAGAACTCTACCTGGCAGTGCAACCGCTTGTTCAACTGCAAAATGTTTTATGAAACTTACAGTTCTTGTTACTGTTTCATGTGAAAACACATGCGGCAAGTGAGAAGTATTGTCGTGCCTTATTGGAGCTATTCCATGATTTTGAATATGGCATTTTAAGCTCTGCAGTCTGTGTTTACCAATTCCACATGAAAATAGAAATGTCTTATAAACTTGATGAGCAAGGAAATAATTTCTACCAGTTATTGCTCTTGGTTTGAAGTTTGTACTAATGTGTATTTCATCAAAACAGAACTCTGTGCAAATAGTACTAGAAAAAATAGGTGCTTACATATCGGTTCCCTCTTGCATCTAAAATAGCCAAAGACAGTTTACAGAAACACGATTACAGAAGGCACAACACAATGTGGTCACAACGCACACGGTCTTACTTGAAAGAATGATTCGCCTGTCTAATTACGTACGCGGGAGCACGCTAATGATCAAGTTACAAAGTACATAGAAAGAAGAAATCATAAAGGAGAACTGATTAAACCGCAAATAATTAAGAGGAAATGAAACTAAATAAGCTAATTAAACAGGGCCTGGTCCTAGTGACCTCTACAAGTGTTAATAATTGATATCAAGAAAAAATTTAATTCGGAGGTCCTCCTCTCGGGCAAAGCTTCTTGCTGTCAAACACCATATTTCATTTGAAGGTTACACTTTAATTCTAGACACGTCTATTACCAGAATATCAAAGGCAAATCGTGGAGTCTCCACTTCACCAATTCTGTATGAAATACAGGGAATAGCGTTTTAAACTAAATCCCTATAGAAAAGAAATATAGACGCTGATTGCTGATACGAGCTTCGATCGCATATTAACACTGGATTAAATCTTGGTTCCGTGAACTGAAATAGTACTTGTACGGGTTTTGTACGACGTTGTACGTGAAGCCTTTGAAATACCTGCCTAATCAAGTCATGTGATAACAACTGGTCATGTGATTGTTGCGACGCCCGCGTGCGCGGTCTTTATGTAATGTGATAGGCATGGTATACTTCTTTGTGCTGCTCTCTCTAGTGTTGGTATTGGTTTTGAATTATAATTCATAGACTTCTGGTGGGATGGTGTTCCAGAAATCAAGAATACCATTCACAAGTTCTTGCTTGTGACTTGGCTTAACTCTTCGCCGCAAGTGGTCTTTCAATTGGTGCAAAGCATTTCGATTGCTTTCAAATTAGGCGACTCGGCTGGTGTAGGAATGTAGTTGATGTTGTTTTTCTCTAAGAAAGCCATAGATTCTTTGCCTAATATAAAATAATAATTATAAAAGCGTAAATTGTAGGAAACGAGAACTCAATTTACAGATTCTACTAAAACGTTTTTTGATATAGGTTTATCCTACAGCTTCCGAGTTGCCCAGTATAAACGTCTTTGTTTTCTATCATTTAATAGCCCACTTTCGATATTCTGGTTGAGTGATCAAACACAAAGGAATTGAAGATGAGGCTCCGGGAAAACAATAGATAAACCTAATTATATTTTTTGGTTTCCCTGGAGCCTCATCTTAAATTGCTTTATGTGTGATCTCTCAACCAGAATATCGAAAGTGGGCTATTAGCATCATTTAGGACAAAATAGCAATTTTTATTTTACAGAGTACTGTCTGTACTCTAACATTGTTGCAAACACAATTGCAAACAAGTCCTTTAACATAAAAAAGGTTAACCAAGTTATCATGTCTATATCTACATTTCAAGCTGATGGATACCCATCAAACTGTTCAAGAAATAAAGCTTCCAAGAGATTATGGGTCAGTTTAATATTTTCTAGGATCATATGCATTTAGATAACCTGGTTGTATACTCCCTAAATATACAAACAAGGAACACACTTTCCAAATTTTATTCAAGTCCTCAGACATTGAATTTGGTATGACTTGTCTTAGGATGTTATAAATTTTCACTCTTTCGATTGCTCGTTCTACGTGAATACGTACTGATGCAATTTCTCTTGTCTCATCTTCTTCATCAGGATCCAAACTATCTTTGCCTCGCATGAAGGGGGGTATGTTTAAGTGTGCCTTTTCTTGATCAGGTCTTGAATTTGAAAACCACGATCTGCCATTACATAGTCATCCTCTTCTAGTAACAACAGAATGCCACAATGTTCCACAATGGCTCTATCACTGCAGTGACCACCATAGAGATTGGAAACATAAGTTATAGCACCATTGGGGGCAATCTCAATGAGCCCTTTGGCTGTGTTATGGCTTTTATATGTTGAATAAGTCTCTGATTGTGATCTAAAGCATGATGGTCTTTCAACCAATGTCCTTAAATGAGTAAAAACAATAGTTACCTCACTAACATTGCGTCACTGAATTGCAAGTCAACATTTAAATTTAAATTGGTATTTATCAATTTTTTGTGTACGAGAGACATTCTTTGTAAATGCCATTGATCTCTAGATAAAGGGAAGCATCAAATTCCTGATTCTTAGTCCACAACCGCACAAGATTGGCATTATAGTATGTATTTTTGTTAACTGTTTCTTATTAGCCTCCTGATCGTGCCATTGAAGGGTTTTAAGACACTCAAAAATAAGTACGCTCACAACTATTTTCGCTCACAGCTGCTTGTTGATTATTCACGTTTGACTTCGGTGTTATTCCTTGTCGTGTGCTGTTAATTGTGAGCTCACTTTTATTTATTTGACTGCCTTTGACTGACTTTAGGTTTTGTCTTGTCTTACGACCTGTTAAGTTCTTATTAAAAATACAATACTTATGGAAAAAATGTTGACGTTTCTTATTTATGCATTTATTAATTAAATTATAATTATTAATGTTTATTATTATAATAAAAGTCATACCCTAAGCCCATACCTGTCTGATAGAGTAGAGTAGCACATCCTTTGCATTATTTGAATCGTATCTGGTAAACCAGCTATGGAACACAGGAGGATGTGTTACGTGCCTTCATTTCTTTAGTGTCCCACAACTGCTTCAAAGCTTTTAGATCACCACGTGACTGCTTCCAAGGTAGATGAATACTTCTTGATCTTTATGCTTATGGATAAGCGTTGGTCGTAATAGAACTGGTTTTTTTTTTGGTATTGCCTTGTTAAAAGCAAGTGGTGACGATATGTTGGTTTAAAGGGATTCGTACAAAAATGCTCAACATCATTTTTCTTCCTCTCATCAACTAAAAGAGCGATTCTTTCGGGTGCTCCTTGAATCGAAGGAAATTGTCTCCTTTTTGGCTTTCTTCAACACATTTCAAGGTTATGGCATAGAGCTCACCTTCATTTCCATGCTTGGACTGTTTCGACACTGAATGATTGAGGCGTTGCTTCAGGTTTTGAACTTGTGGGACTGATCATGGAAGTGATAAACCTTTTTTTCACCTTGAGCACAGCACCTGCCTCTTCATGTGTTTCAGTTTTTTTAGACTGTTAGACTGCGAGGTAGAAGCCTGAGTACGTAGCCTCATTATGTCCAACGTGAGTAAGCAGATAAGAACGGATTTTAGAGTCTTCAGCCATGGAGTCTGTGCTGATATCTACTAAATCAATGAAATAGTCCCTTATCAGATTCCAAAATGTAACAACTTTGTTTAGTCCTTGCTTTTAGGAATAGCTTTGGCCTCTTTCAAAGGTTGTCTACCTTTTTAAACTATTCAAGCTCGAATACAAGAATTCGCGCCCCCTCCACGCTCAACCTCGCTCTTAAAAAGTCACCGAAAATCCCTCGGGACCCTAACAATAACGCGCGGTCACGCTCATCTTACATGTTACAAATAAAAGTCGGTGATGTTTCCTTTGTGAGCTGGAAAAACTGAATCAATTTACCCAGTTTTTTTAATACTGTACCGTCTGCATTCAACTCTGAAGTGAAATTTTTAGAAACCAATCAATAAAACAATATCGGTCAATAGAAATTAATTAATATTGATCATCAATTTTCAATATGAATCATTTGATTGGCATGTGAATTTATATCGATTGCTACGTATTGATAAGCAATTTCATCAAAGGTAAACATTGACGATTTCATCAATTAGATAGACTGAACATAATCAGACCATTACTGAAACTTCTAAATACAAATGATAAATGACATAAATTTTGAATTTATGGTAAGATACTTCGCATGCAAGATGACATGATGACGCCATTCGTTATCAAAAAGAAATCAGACAAAGTAGAAACGTCTTTTTCATGTTAATTAATTTAGCTATTAAATTCAACAAACATTTCACTTACTTGGGTTCACAGGTAATATTTGCAATTGACGGTTCATTCGTGTCAAAGGTGGATAACTACTTCCTGTGCAGAACACTGGCTGACAATTTTTTCTCAAAGGTAAATGAACTGATAACATGACCTAGCCGCTGCAGTTCTGCTTTTGCCTCCCCTTTGTAATGCATTTATCTGGCCACCGTAACAAAACAACCTCTTTGCTAAATGTGCCCGTTTTCGGTCTACCTTCGCTGTCTACAACTACCACGGCCAGCGGGGCCCCAAGTCGTTCATAGCACATACTGTGTTGGTGCAGTAGCATTATTTCTGTGTAATATTCTCGTTAATTCCTGTACCGGTGTTTCCACTCTGGTTATATTTTCTTGCACTTCGGGTTCCCGGGTGGGTTGTAAGCTCAATGCAGACGTTTGAGGTTTCGTCTGTGATGTTTGAACAGTAGAAGAATTAGATGAAACTTCACTTAAAGAACGCCTTAAATGTAAGGCTTTTTTGAAATCGGGATGGTCAATAATCTGATGGACCAGACAATCTACTAAGTTGATAGAAACAGCATGACTAGCACTTAAAATCAAGCGCATTTCTTTTGTTTTGCGTGAACTATTGCTACCATGTTTTAAGCAATGACTAAAAACAATAGCATTAGTTTCCGAGTGGTTCGCAGAAATAAAATGTCAAGAAACTGGTTTAGAGAGGTCTTTATTGGAATATCGTAAAGGTGGTCTCTGAAACGATCACCTAATCTTCGTCCAGTTTTTCCAACATACAGCATGTTACAATAAGAGCATTGAATGCAGTAGATGGCGTTAGATGAAGTACAGTCGAAGTGATCCTTTATATTAAAGGTAGATTTAGGACAACATTATTATTAACTACATTATTGGACGTAATATTGAATGCAATAATAAAGTTGATTAGCTGGTATCACCGTAGCTCGAGTTGGGACTGAACCCTTTATTAAAGCCTTGTTCATTTTCATAGCCATTCCCTCAATAAGTAGAGGTCTTCGCAAATAACACGAATCTTCAAAATGAGCCGAGCAAGGGGCAGCATATTTGTTTACGGATTCCCCAGAATCTCTCCTATGCCTTTGCACGAACTTCACTCATTTTTCTCGTATAACGGGGTCAACAGGAAACTGATACATAGTTATGCCTTCAGAATAGCTCAAGCTGGTGCAGCTTTGATCGTTTGGTGCACCAGCAACACAATATTGTCCTCCTCTTTTGGTTTTTGGAACACTCGCTTTCATCTTTCTCTTACTTTGTCTCTTCGTATATACAAGCTGCCACTAGTACATGAAGAAAAACTGCAATCAAGATTTGGCGTGCTCTGCTTGAAATAATTAAGTTTTGGTGGGCTGGACTGATTTATAAGATTAGGCGGGCTGGGCTGAATGAGATTTGAAGGAGGGCTAGTCGGCTGGGAATGGATTTGATTTGGCTGGCTCAGCTTGGAATGGGCATGATTTTGCTTTCTTTCATCAAGTAATGGTCTCTTATCCTTTTTATTAGGGGTCGAAACGTCTTCGTTGTCAAGCCTCTGTTCTTGAATAAGGTCCAATATGTGCTTGACTAGACCCAAAGTTTTCGTTCTTTCCTCCTTGCATGAGCTCAGAATGCCTGCAAATGCACCAAGCGTCGATGACACGAAAACATTTTGAGTTCGATTCTTGTTTGCATCCGACTTTGACCCTGCGAACCATTTGGTGGGAACTTCGCCTCCATCGATCGTAGTCAATTCTTTTATCGCAACCTCTTGAATATCGCTTGGAAAAACCTTGAAAAACTTTGATCATGTATAGGTGCCAACGACGAACCAAGAAGTGAATGCGAGAGGAGAATAAAGTTTTGGTTCTTATGCCATGACCATTGGCCATAATGATATCTGGTTCGTATTTTAATGCGAATTTTGATACTTAAAAGCGTCTGCGTAATAATGACCTTAAAGAAAGAATTGAGTGCGGTAATATTCGACGACGAATCGAAAGCCCATATAGGAGAATGGCATATTGACGGATGATAGAGAAAATCGAGATTCGTATTACAACGAGAGGAAGTCTTTGATTTAGTGAAAGCTGTGATAAAGAAAGTTTTAAAAAAGCCATATATTACAAGGGCTTATCGGTATCATATTGTGAGAAAAGTAATGGATAAAGATATTCGTATAAGCATGTGAAAAATACGACATTTCGATTTACGTGGTAATCAGAAATGGAAATTATTGTGGGTAATTATACTGAAATACTATATCATTAGTCCTACCAAACAAGTGGTAGTCGTTTCCTAGTCAAATTTATGACACCAACAAAATTTCCATTCCCAAAAACCTCAACTCATTAAGTAACCGTTATTAAGTTATTTTTGAACAAAGGGGCTTTCATTACTTGACCCGCGAGTGATTTGATACCAATATTTTGTCTGGGACATCGTCATTCTTGTTTGTTCATGGAGGAAAACATGAATGAAAATAAATGATGCTCTGCAGTCGTAAGTTTCAAGACGTTATGATAGTATACTAGATGACTATAAATACAAATATAGTTTGGAAGATTATGATTCTTTTTCTTATGAAATTAAAATTCCATCCTACTTTAAAGAATAAAAGAAAGAATGGGTAATCAAAATGAATAAATTAGAGCATAAAATGTTTGCTCATTTCACCGCCATTCCAAAGGCGACACTGATGTCCTGATAGCTAAGACGGCTGTGAAATCTGCTAAGGACAAAACTACCGTACTCGTCGCCGATGACACTAACTTGCAATGCTAGAGTTGCTACTGTACTTCATCCCTTCATCCCTTCAAGCCTGAACCCAGGAGAATGAATGTTAATCGAAGTAATATGATCATGCGGGTGGATGTAGTCCTGAGAGGGACTGTTTGATGTGTTTTATGTGACTGCCGTTTCGACAACCTGATCGAAAGTCATCTTTAGAGTCAAGTGAAGAATAAAAGTCAGATCGGTCATATTTATACTGCTACGATAACAATAGCCTGTTCGCCAAATTTGAACCCAGTGGAGTTTTGTTTCAATAAAGTCAATGGTTTGCTGAATGGAAGGCTGGCACACAACGCGAAAAACGATTTAAAGCTAGCAGTCATTGAGGCAGTAGAAGACATTTCTAGCTCATGCTATAAAATTGGCAAATACTGGCAAGTCAGTAAAAGCGATTTTTTTTTCGATGTTGAGCTTGACGGTCGATTATCTGACACAGAAGGTGAGTTATAAGCAAGAGGTTTCTTTCTTGGGGGAGATGTTAGACATGGTGCATCAAACACAAGTGCCTTGACTTCAATAGCTTTTGTGGAGCTTGTCTCTAAAATCATTCTCAATTGATGTTGGAAAAAGAAAGTATATCTACATCTACATTTTATTGTCAGCAGGAACTATACATTAAGTTATCACGCTAACTATGGGAAAATTAAATAAATAGATAAATAATAAAAAATAAAATATAGAGTATATAGAATAGCCTAGATCATAGACGAGACATGCCCCTCGCCACCCCGAGTCCCACGCCCGCGCAGACAGACTTTATGGTCTGTCTTAGTGCGCTATATACATCAACTTCACTGCCATGATCTTGAACAGTCAGCCGGAAGTCTAAAGACTTTTTCAAGTGTGGTATCTCCTCCAAAATATTCTCTTTGAAGGCATAAAAGTTCATCTTAAATAAATCTTCCTCGTTAATAAAGATTGTTCTTTCAATCGAGTAATAGGGATAATACACTTTGAGTTGTACAAGAGACATTGTAACACTGAGCTAGTCTAACTTGGAAAAGAACTGTGATGGTATAATAGCGATCTTTTCACATGCTCCCGAGTCGCTCCCGCTTTTCACAGCTGTCAAAAAAGTTTGGATATTTAACCAAATTGTTGATAAAATAAAATATTGAGAAAATTAACTAGAATTCTTTAAATTATGCGCATAGTTTTTGCAAATTTAGTGATTTAGTGACGAAATAAAACGTTAATAAAAAGTTTCAAAACCTTGTAAAGCGTTACAAAAACATGTTGTGTTCTTCAAACTTGATATGTTCAAAGTCAAAACTTTAATCAACCACGCGACAAAGGCGGCCATCCATTAAAATGAACATCTAAATCCACATTCTTCGCCTTGATTATGAGGATTATTGTAATCAACATCGTCATCATCACGTACAACATTATCATAATTACCATAACCTAAATCATAACTATTTTTATAAATCGGTATAAATATTGACACGTAAATTGTCTTTATTATATAATTAACTATAAAATGTCTATTTTTCTCTATTTCGAAAAATTGATATCTTCACACGTGAAAATAACATGTTATTTTCACGTGTGAGAATAACACCATTGCGATGGCTATTCAAAATACACGGAAAGAATTGGCTGAAAAAGCCAAAACATACTTCATTGATAATTATATAATAAACAGAGTATTACATGGGCGCTTGGAGATACGCAATTTATCTTCTCGTGTTGAAAATCTCTCACAAGTTTCATGATAATTGGATCCTGCCAAAATGAAGCACAATCGTTCACGCTTCTGATTGGACGAACGAGAGTGAAAAATAGTCGTTCTCTTTTCTGATTGGTTGAATGCATATTTGGTACGAATTTTACGCGGGCTTTTTATCGTGGATAAATCTTAGTACGTATGAAATAAAATGATATTTGCGTTTTGAAGCAATCTTAAGCACTTAATCTTAAAGTACTCACTTGAAGAAGTGTAGCCATGCCTATCGTGAGAAGTTGCCTTTGCATGAAGTTGTCTCTGCAATGAATGTGCTGACTCAATGGACTGCTGGGAATACTCTCTCAAGCAAAAAAGAAAGGAAGAAAGAGGCCTTCAAATTGTTTTTTGCAAATGAATGCAATGAAAATATTCTTAATTAATGAAATTGACAGAAGAAATATCCTTTTGTAAACCTGTCAGAAATATCTGTGGTTTTTCAAGAGAGACTGTGATAGCTATCATAACGAACATAGAGAGCATGGAACACCGTAGATGTCTCAATACCGAAATTGGTTATGAAGAGCACCCCAGCTAGAGCTGGGTCAACAGATGATGTGGAAGCAATGATTGGTCTGCTACACAGAGTTCTCGGAAATGTGTTTACACTGAAAGAATTTAAGTGTGCATGGAGGGGAATAGTAAGGTAAAAGATTTTAATTCTTATTACCAAAATATTGCAGTATCATTGTTGCTGCTGTACCCTGGAAATATTCTATCCTGGCAATGCAATCAAAAAATTTGGGATTTCCTTAAGCTTTGTTTTCATATAGCAGATCTAGATTTCATGAGATAAGAATTTCATTTGAAGCACAAGTCTTGTCATGTGGAATTCATTATTGATAAAAATAATGATGTACTTTTGTTTTCAATATGACTTGTATACTTCAGCTACTCTTTGTTTTTGAAAACACGTTTTCAAATTCAGTGAGATGCTGCAAGTCTGCACATGGAGCTTTTTTATAGTAGAAGCTGTATAATTCTCTGTACCGGTAATTATTATGGTCAGTCCCTTCAACGCAAGAAATGACTTATAACTTGAAATAGATGTTATTCATGCTTTGGAATATATTCATGCGATTTGTTTGCCTAATCAAAGCTTAGAGAGATAAGATCTAGAATGGAGTCAATTTCATCTGAGTGAGAAACACATAACACTTAGCTACAGTCATGGTACTGTAGATAAACATGCATGTATAATCACTGAGCAGCCATTGACAAATGCTCAGACTGTCATGGTCTCTTCCTACTCACATGAATATGACTAGAATCACATCTAGAGTTCAGGAAATACTATTACATCAACCTTACTGTCTTAACAATTTATGAGCAAGTAGTGTATGCTAGCTCATAAAAGAAATTAACATGCAATCTATAGTGACAAAAAAGTACCTTCTGAGTGACATTTTTCCTGAAACAGTAAAATACAAGCCAATAGACTATTTTTGTATTTGAACTAAAACAAGTTGGCAATTAAAATTCATGCAGGTTGTATTAGAAAAATGACCCATGTGCTTTGGTTCACTCCTTTTACACAACAACAAAGCAGCTTTATGCACCTATCAGCAGCTTTCCTGAAGGGGCTACCCTTTAACCAATCAGGGAAATTGTAGAATAATAGAATCATTCTTTACAATAATTTTTCCTAGGGGTGTGTGGGAAATCTTTGTTTTCAAAGTCCCCAGAGTCATTAAATCATATTTTATTATATTCATCCGAATTTGAGTATCCAAAAACAAAGTCAAGCATTTTCCCTGACCGCAAGGACAATGTTTGTAGCCAAACCCTGTGTAATGCCCCACATATCCCATTCAGAAAGCTGTTGATAGGTGCATAATTTGAAAAAAAGAATTTCAATTTCCTGTCCATGAGGACTTATTGTTTCTTTCTCCTCTTTGAGCTGCATTCTGCTGCACTGCAAGAGTTCACAATGTATTTAAATAAATAATAAATGGGAATATTAACAGTGGAGGGGCTTGAACTCGTGTCGCCTTGGTTAGAGGCAAGCACTCTCACCACTACTCTAACTGTGTTTCCCACATTAGGTTTATTTATGCGAATACCTAAAGACTCAAGAAAATCCAACCATTAGTTCTACACAGGAATATTAGAATTGTAAACATTCTGTAGGTCATCTTTTTCCCATCTCCCTTGTTTAACAATGTTCACTCCTCCAATGTAGCGGAACTGGCTTATTTGGGGCACCCATATCCGCCTCAAATTGTATATGACGATGCTGACAATAGAATGTCTTGCAAGAGCTCTTTTCAGTTTGGGAATTTTTTTTACCCAACAGTATCCCATAATATGCCATTGTCCAATGTGGTGGACTTCAAATTTAATGGCATTTTTATCACAAATGTTATCTGGCTCTGGTTCTGCTCTTACTTGAGGTTTTTGTCTATTCACAGGGATATTGTAGCATATTTCAAGGCTGTCCTGATATCTCTGTTCCCAGTGTGAGCCAACAATCTTAAAGCATTCCATGTAGTTAATTGTAGAAATGCTGTTGTTCTCTTGATCCTCATCTACTTTTTTTTCTTCAATGTTTAGTCTTTGTTCTTCTTGGACATCTGCATCATCACTTTCTTCGTCTTCTAAACTAGATCATTGAGAAGACCAGTCAATGGGTCTTCCTCTGCCTCTCTGTAGGTCTCAAAATTTACTAAGCACTGTTGCGAACCATTAGCGTTTGCAAAACAATTACAAGACGTCTGGACTTCTAAATTCAAAGGAGGTAGTAGCTGGTCAATGTTACTCGCGTCGGGAATCGGAACAGGACGCACGTTGCACGTACCAGGAGCAGATACGACTTCTAGGTCCCATATAAGAGTCGCTTCCAATGTTTGATCTTCTCGTGCGTCTTGGGAATCCTTAAACTGAAATCGAAAAAACAACGATTGCAGGTCAAACGTGTTAACAAGCGAGCGTTTTTTAACTTCAAATCGCAACAACCATATTTATCAGTCTCCACATATAATATAAAAGCTTACCTTAGTATTACAGCTTGAAGTTACAGAGACAAGAACAGGGCTGTTGATATTCTCAAATAGAGATTCGACACTTCTGGAACCATTATTTCGTGGTATCAAAGCAACTCTTCTTTCAGCGAGATTATGAATAAACGATAGATGAATCTCTCGAAAGACAAGCTCAAGACAGGCTAAGTTGCATATTCTGATTGTAACATCCGTTTTAGAAATACAATGAATGAATATAAGTGACGAATTTTCAAAAACATCTGCTTGAACATCCCGAAGCGTTCGGAAGGACGCCATCTTACTTTCCCTCTTCAATGGCCTGATAAGAGTGATGACGTGATGACGAAAATTTCGATAATATACAGTCATTCGCAAAGCATTCTGGGATAGGCTTCAGTCCTCCTTATCTGTTACTCTGCAGGTCAACATGGTTTCACTTCATAGTCGAATATAATATTTTCTACTCTATTAGTTTTCTATCCTGTCTCACAGTATCTAGCCATGCCTATCTTTGAAGATAAAACAATCGTCTATCGAGGGAAATTTAGGTAAAAAATCTACAGAGCATTATAAGCGGTAGCAAAGAATTAAAATATTGTGACTAGTAGTATTATTATGTTAATCGTAGACATCGTACGGGTATTTTGTCTCAACCATTCATTTCAGTCCTTTTAGCATTGCACTAAATACTTCTTAAGAGTTTAACAATAATCACTGAAATATTACAACACTCACAAAAACTGTTTGATAAACGGGGAATAAATTATTCCCAATCCGGAGTGAAGACGACTCAGTTCGAGCAATGGCAATTAAGTAAAATGTTACCCATTATCAACTGCGGTTCCCTATAACGACTCTAGGAATTTCTAATAAGGAATTTCTATCTATGCTGCTGTACGTTTGGTATATTTACTAAGGTTTTGACAAGTTTTATCCACAGCCAATGAGATAATATTTGATCGGGTCGGAACCCCTTCAGTCACCTCACTTGCTTTACTAGGTTGTGTTCGCTTCAATATACCAGTAAATTAGGCTACGAATCCTGATGAGAACTGGAAATGGAATATTAAGATAATGAACTTCCTCATAGAAGCCCAAGAAAGCAGTTTAAAGTCCAAAGACTCCCAAAAAACCCCAAGAAACGCAAGGACGTTGTCAGTATCCCATACATTTCTTTGTAAATCAAGAAGAACGAGTATGAGTTAAATAAGTTAGAAGGAACTTGTATGGTGAAGAGGTGGAGGAAAGTGAGAGGAAAGATAATGGCAATACATTTCTCGTTACTATCTGTTCTAGACCAGGAAAGTTAGCAGCTCACTTTCTTTTAAACGAGCAAATGAGGGTAATCTTGCTTTATCCGACTTGTCTCATGTATTTTAGTGTGTGTGTGTGTGGTTGGGGGGGGGGGGGGGGGATACATTTTACATATCATGTGAAGGGGATGATTGAATTCTTTTTCTATAGTAAATGGGGAATGGTATGCAAAAGGAGATCCTGATAAAAGAATGGAAGCAGCTTCCTCTCCTCTAATTCATGACAGATCCCTAATGATTAAATATTAAATCGTCATTGTTCACGTGTTCATTTAGGAAGACCTGTGGAACTAGCGGTGGCAGCAGCGCAATTTTCCTATGAAAATATTACTTTTTGAATTGGCCATCTTGACTTAGGAAATTCATGGTTCAGGGCTATAAACTGCACCAGGACAGCTAACTCTTTTTCTTGCTATAGACATGTTCTCAGATTATTCCTCTAAAAAAAGACACACAAAGACTAGCATGATTACTACATTATTAGCATGATTACTACAATATTATCGTTATTGCCACCGTTATAAATTTAAAAAAACGTAATTCTGATAAAAATGAAATATCTATCCTATCGTATATTGTTCTGATAAAAATGAAATATCTATCGTATTTTTTGTGTCCATGCTCGCCATGATATCAGGATCTAGCTATCGCCTGCAACTTATTATGGTTTGAATTTACGTATGTTTTGATTACCAATTTTCCTGTACTTTAACCAACAGATTCAAACGTTAAAAAACGTTTTGGAGGTTCTTTTTCTTCCTTTTTTCCCCCTTTTCCATGGAGTAGAACTTGGTGGACGGACTACGCCATGTCGTTTCGACATAGATCTAATTCAATGGCTTTTGAATCTCAAGCTTTTAAAAACCACTTTTTCCTGGGTAGTTGGTCTTCTAAAAATTTGAAACAACGCGCTTCCGATGAAAATTGTAAACATGCAGAAACCTGAATCTGATAGGGTGCTTGAAGTCACGTGCACCGTGTCGCACACCACCACCTGGTTCCTAATAAAATGTGGAAAAAAAAAAAAAATCTTGTGGAGAAGGGTGGTTACTTGAAAACCAGGCTACAATTACAGATAAATAATGTATTTTTCATATTTTGAGAGTTTATGTTGATAAAAATTCACATTTCATGACTTGTGTATTATCGTTCCTAGGTAAACTTTCTAAAAGTTGAAGACGTTTAAAAGACATCTTTTATTTGCCATTTTTTGGGGGAGGGGTGGTTTCTTAAAGGCCAGGATACAATTGAAAAATAATTTATTTCTCATTTTTTTGAGGGTTTATATTAATGGAATTTCACATTTCATGACTTGTTTATCATCGTACCTAGGTAAACTTTGTAAAATTTGACGAATTTAAAATAATATTTTAAATTGCTATTTTGTAGGTAGGGTTGGGGGGAGGGGTGGTGAAACCACAGATACCTGGGAATCGTAAAAGAATATTGTTTTCTAATTAATTTTCACATTAAGAGAGAATTGTTTTCGTATTAAAGCGTTGTACAAGGCTGTTGTACAAGGCTAAAATACACAGCTAAACTGGAGTGAAAGTCATTTTGCAGCGGGCTGTCTAATCGCCATGTAGCTGACAGCGCTTATCATCGAAATACAGCCACTTAACCATCGCTGTTCGGCACTGCTACATGGCTGTTACAGATTGTGTGATACTACAAGAACCTGTCGAGAGGAAAAAGCCATTTTACAGCCATTTTGCAATGCCTTACCTTAATAGTTGGAGTGACGGTTTTCCTTGCCATTTTGACGAGTAGGCAAGGAATAACAAGGCCAGGCTACTAAGCTCCATACATTTCTTGTAAATTTCTCGAGCGTGACGCGACACCTCTTCAAAAATTCTCTTTTTTACAGTTTCAAACTTTATGTATAGAAAAACCCTTCCAGGATCTGAAAGGTAAGACTATAACATAATTGTAGCGTGAATATCTAGCTTCAGAAGGCGTTATTTAGCTTAATATTAGCCGATGTTTGTCAGGGCTTCGACCGCGTGGCGTACGTGAGCGAGCATGCAAATCAAAACAAACACGGTTCTTCGATTTCTTTTGTTTCCTTTTAATTTTCTATTGAATATTTATCTAAACAAAGATAAAGCCCGATATTTAAGTTAAACATGGGACTGAATGTTTCTGTTTTGAATATTCTTTATTTAAAGAAATGGCATCGAAACCTAAAAAAGCTCACTGCTGTGTTGGTGGATGTAATAATGATGATCGATACCCACAAAAATATGTTATACGCTCTCATGTTTAAAAAATGCGCTTTTTTAAGTTCACAAAAGCTCAGAGCAAACGTAAAATCTGGATTGATAATATACCTTCAGGACTGGAAGGTAATTTCTCACCTGGTAATGGAACATACGTGTGTGCAAACCATTTTGTTGACGGAGAGCCAACTTCAGTAAATCCAAACCCAACACTCTTTTTGACCTTGCTTCAAGACAAGTATGGTAACACTCCGAAAAAAAGAAAAGCTCTGCATAGAGAAGAGCCTGCTACATCAACATCACAAATCGATAATGTTGGAGATATGGAGATTGAAGATGATGATGATGGTGGTGAATATAATGTTGAAATACATGATAAATCACAGTCTGAAGACTCAGACTGGGAACCAGAAATAGTTTTCCCCGACCTGTGCTTTGAAGAAATTTCTAGAGAAGGGATGGTAACTGAGTACACTGGATTACCTAGTGCTAAAATTTTTCAATATTTGTTTGAGAGTCTAATACCAAAGGCTAAGAACATGACCTACTGGAAAGGTCAAGTTCAAGTTTCAAAAGAAAAACCAAATGAAGTGACAATTCACAAACTGAATGATATATTTAAACTGTTTGAAGAGGCAAGAGAGGAACCACCATCAGTCAAAAGGGGACCCAAAAGAAAATTGCTTTTAGAACAAGAGTTTCTAATGGTCTTAATGAAAATAAGATGTGGATTGATGAACCATGATCTTGCCTTTAGATTCAAGATTTCACCTGCTCTAGTGTCCAAAACTGTTGCAACATGGTTGAGATTTATGGCAAAAGAACCTAGCTGGATGATCATGTGGCCAAGTAAAGGTCAAATTAAACTTGAATTACCAGATTCATTTCAAAGACTCTATCCTAATGTACGCTGCATTATAGATTGTACAGAGGTGTTTACAGACACTCCTAGTGCTTTAGATGTACAGGCAGCACTATGGTCTGAGTACAAACATCACTGTACAATGAAATTTCTGGTTGGGATAACCCCCAATGGAGCCCCTTCATATGTGTCTCAGTGTTATGGAGGCAGGGCAACTGACAAGTTCATAGTGAGAGATTGTGGATTTTTAGATCTAGTAGAGCGCAATGACCAAATTATGGCAGACCGTGGCTTCAAAATTAAAGAGGAGCTTCTGATGAGAAATGCAACTTTGTGTATTCCTCCTAGCACAACTGCAGGCTTGCAAATGGTTTCAAGTGAAGTGAGAAATACATCACGTATTGCTAATGCAAGGATTTATGTAGAACAAGCCATTGGCCGATTGAAGCACTTCCGTATCTTGAAAAATGTGCTTCCTCTGAGCCACCTTTACCTATGTGATGACATAGTAAAGGTTGTGTGTGCACTGACTTGCTTACGTGGACCTTTGTGTGAGTGACTGCACTAATTGGAATACAATATTATAATTTTATTTTTCAACAGAGAACAAACTAGTGGAAAACAAAAACACTTTGTACAATAGTATTATATGATGTTATTGATACTCTATGGATTGAGTGTCATAACTCAAACTGACTACCATGCCTATTAGTTTGTTTTGTTTATCAAACAGTTATCTACATTAGTCAAGTGATTACAACAAGATCTAGTCCCAAACAGTGTGAAACTTGATTTGATTTTTTTTTCTTCATTGCGATGAGAAACTATATATATATGTATTTAGTTTGATTTAGGCATTTTTTCTCAATGTAACAATAACAACTATTATTAAAAATCCAAGTTCTCTAACTTTGAAAATATTAAATATTAAAAATAAATATGATTTATTTATACAACAGTTTGGACATCTTCAGTAATATATACTTATCAGTGATGCAAGTCAGCCATCATATCCTGTAAGCATGCACTGCAAATCCATTCTTCATCAGGTTCACTGTTCATGACTTGAATACATTTGAAGTGATACCAGGCTGAACAGTGGTCACAGCAGACACTACTTTCAGGTGAGGATTCAGGTAGTTCCTCGCCCTCTAAAATAAGTTTCTCGCATATTGGACAAAAGTAAATTGTCCTCAGTCCTAGTAAAACTTTCAGCATGTATGATTTAAAGAATACATCAAGTTTTAGCAAAGCTCTCTGCCAAAAGTCAGGATCAAATTCAATTGCCTCAACATGCAACTCTTTGGGGGTCCAGACAAGGAAGTAGCACGGATCTCTCAAGGATACTGGTCTTCGAGTCTCGATTTTCAAAACGTGTCTCGAGTTCCAAGAACGAGTCTCGATCTCTAACGACATGTCTCGATTCCCAAAAACGAGTCTCGATTCAATCGAGGGGCTTTAATCGAGGGACGATCGAGGAGGCTTTTTGGAAATCGAGGGACGATCGAGTTCAAACCGAAATACGTGCGTTAAAAAAGCAAAGGCTTACATCAAAGCTATCCGCTATCCTATTATATTATATATTGAAGAGATAGAAAACGAGCGCGTGTTGAGTTATACAAGCACGCGGGAAATTGCGTGAGTCCGAGAAAAGGGATCCGAGAAAAGTACTAATCATATAGAAAGTAAAATTAAATGTGCCATTATTTTGGCCCGCTTTTCACGTAAATTATGGAGGACTTATTGGATATTTTTTCGTTGTGATTTAATTTAAACAAAAATATCCCTGCATAATAATTAAATCCAAAATTTCTAAATATACTGTAGGGTCGTTTTATGGCAAGACTGGAGTGCTCCTATTTGCAATTGCCTTCAAAAAAACGGGAATAAAAAATGGGAATATAAAAATGTTTTTATGATGAAAAGGTGGAACTTTGGGAGTTGGACTCTTTTCGATTATTTCGAGCCGTTAATCATTCGAAGTAAAAAATTGCACACGTAACACAGACGCGTGATATGACGCAATGTAAGGACCTCCGTTTTATTTTTTCTTAACTTAGTATACATTTATTTATTTTTGTTGCATTAAATTTTTAATAAGAATTCATTTTTTTTACATAACATGTGCTAATTTAATACTAGTAATTATCTCGCAAATATCAGACTCCTATATTAACAAATCTCGTTTCATATTTCCTACAAACTGTATTTGCTAATATTCAGAATACATATAATATAAAAATGGCAGCAGTACTTTTTTTTTTAAAAGCTGTAATGATATGTGTTACAGAATCTATCCCAATTCCCAATGAAAGTTTTAGTGGACATCAAAGTTTTTCCATGGCATATATATTTGGAAATTATTTTTTTTCATAAGCATGTGTCCTGTCCGTGGAATTTTGTGGTATTGCCTTGATGACGTCCACCAAAACCGAGTTTGTTTGACCAAAAATGAAAAAAAGCCAGTGACGAATAAAGTAGACTAGTCATCCTTTATACGTTTAGCTTTTTCCCTCCTTAATTTTCTCCTCTTTTTCGCTGCTTCTTTTGTTTCTCTGTTTTCCCTTTCCTTTTCCCTTCTTACCCTTTCCTCCCTTTCCCTTTCCCTTCTTACCCTTTCCTCCCTTTCCCTTTCTCTTCTTACCCTTTCCTCCCTTTCCCTTTCTCTTCTTTCGCTTTCCTCCCTTTCCCTTTCTCTTCTTTCGCTTTCCTCCCTTTCTCTTTCCCTTCTTTCCCCTTCCTCCCTTTCCATTTCTTCGTTTTCCCTTGGTTCCCTTTCCTTTTCCCTTCCCTTCTTTCCCTTTCCTTCTTTTTCTTTTCCGTTTCCTTTTCCCTACTTTCGAATTCCCTTTCCTTTTCCCTTCCATTTTTCTCTCTTCACCATTTTTTCTTCCTTTTTCTTGTTGTTCAAGGTTCACAATCATGTCATCTGTAAATTAAGAAAAAACATCCAACTACATTAATTGTGTACTAATAATTTATTGTTTATACTAATTTTTTTATTTCTTTTTTTGGAATGTTTTGAGATAATAAGCTTTGTTAATAATCATGAATATAATAGACATATTTTACCATCACAAAGCAGTAAGGTGGAGTCATCTCCTTTATCATATTCATTGTGATCGATTTCGCTGAAAACCACCTGAAATGGGAAAGAAAAAAATGGGCAGCAACAGAGGCAGTATTCTTTACTATATAAAAAAAGATATAAATAAATAATTATTTGAAAAATAAAATGAAAACATTCAAGGAATAAAACATTCACAGAACCCCATTTAAAAATCCCCATCAAATTGTACTATTCTACAATATCCACGCCAAGGCATAATGTAGACATGCCAGTCCTGTGTGCAAAACTAGCCGTTGTGTTTGACACCCACCAGTCCAGGCCAGTCCCTCCGGATGCAAACTCAGCGTTGTGCTTGACACCCTCCGGTCCAGGCATGCTGCAGACATGCAAGTACCTCCGGGTACAAACCCAGCATTGTGCTCAACGCCCTCCAGTCCAGCCCAGCACCTCCAGGTACAAACATGGCTATGTGCTTGACACCATTAGGTCCAGGCATGCTGCAGACATGCCAGTCCCTCCGGGTGCCAACAGTGTGTTGTGCTTGACACCCTCCGGTCCATGCCTGTCCCTCCGGGTGCCAACAGTGTGTTGTGCTTGACACCCTCTGGTCCATGCCTGTCCCTCCAGGTGCCAACAGCGTGTTGTGCTTGACACCCTCCGGTCCATGCCTGTCCCTCCGGGTGCCAACCCTGTGCTGTGCTTGACACCCTCCGGTCCATGCCTGTCCGTCCGGGTGCCAACCCTGTGCTGTGCTTGACACCCTCCGGTCCATGCCTGTCCGTCCGGGTGCCAACCCTGTGTTGTGCTTGACACCCTCCGGTCCATGCCTGTCCCTCCGGGTGCCAACCCTGTGTTGTGCTTGACACCCTCCGGTCCATGCCTGTCCCTCTGGGTGCCAACAGTGTGTTGTGCTTGACACCCTCCGGTCCATGCCTGTCCCTCTGGGTGCCAACCCTGTGCTGTGCTTGACACCCTCCGGTCCATGCCTGTCCGTCCGGGTGCCAACCCTGTGTTGTGCTTGACACCCTCCGGTCCATGCCTGTCCCTCCGGGTGCCAACCCTGTGTTGTGCTTGACACCCTCCGGTCTATGCCTGTCCCTCCGGGTGCCAACCCTGTGTTGTGCTTGACACCCTCCGGTCTAAGCCTGTCCCTCCGGGTACAAACCTGGCTTTCCGCTTGACACCCTCTGGTCCAGGCATGCTGCAGACATGCCAGTCCCTCAGAGTGCCAAACTTAAGCGGCCATTTTCCAGTCCCAAAGCATGCCCTTAACTTATGCTCACACCTTGAGGTTCAAGCATTCAAAGATGATGCCATCCTCACCAAGTGCTTAAAAAAGTAAAGAATACTCAACCCTGAAACTGCATAAGTACAAAAGCACTTACCTCTTCCTCATCACTGTCACGAACATAATGCGGCTGTTGAATAAGAATAATAACGTAATAAAATTAATATGCCTATTAAAGTTTCTAAACAATCTATCAAGTTACCATGCAAACTTACCAGTTTGTATCAGTTTCATTTCCATTTTATATTCATTCAAAGGGAAGCAAAGGATTAACTTCCCTTTTACTTTCATGGAGAACTTTCTGTAAACTACATTAGGATCCAGATTGAAAAGGAATTCATTTTATAAATAGGTTATGAAACACTAGTTTAATTTCATATAAATTAATGGCCATGGTTTATATACCCCAACTTTTTCCTCCTGCACAATTCCACTGCTTTACATTATAGTAAGGATAAAAAGTTGAATTATACACCGTGAAAAGATGAATAAATGAAAAAAACGAAAAAAGTACGTTTTTTCATCTTTTCACGGTGTATAATTCAACTTTTTATCATTACTGTTTCATTAGAAACACCGACGCATCTCACACTAGGCTTTAGCTAGTTATCTCGACTTATATTACAATAGTGACTGCAAGTAACAGCATTTCAATGACTGTAAATCACTGTGCATATAGCTATTGAACATTGTTTTTTTATGGAAAGTACCATTTCTTTCTCTATTATACGAATAACCAATAAAAATTTTTTTCTTACGTTCTTCACTTGCATGGGAACCTTCCTGAATGAAAGCAATGAGCGGAAAGTCTGCTTCCATTTCTTCTGCAGAATTACTGAGTGATCTAGTAGTGATAGTTGTTTGTTACTAAATGTACTGTCCAATAAAATTTATATCCACAAGCATGATAAGAACAAAAACATATATCTGCAAAAACATGCTGTGCAAGTTTTTTTTGAAATGGCTCCAAAAATTTTTCTTTGTTAAAATATATTTCAATGATGTCTAAATGGGAAGTTTTGACTGGATGAACATTTTTTTCAGCCCATCCATTCGACAATGTCACCAGTCATATATCATGCTCATATCAAAATAATTGTGCCCTCAGAACACTATATATAGTACCTTAAGAATTTGTGGAGATCTTCATTCTCCTCCTCAGCAATCAAAAACAACATTGGCCTCTGTAGATGGAAGGCTTGGAGACATGCCTGAACATGATAAATAGCATTTTTTATACACTTTGGTGACATACATTATATAACTATGGAGAAAAAAACCTATAACTACCTCATCCAGATCATCCACAGGAAGGATGACAAGCCCACTGACTTCATTCAGTTTATTCAATGCTGAAGCTGGTTGAAGGAAAAGATAAAAAGGGAAGGGGAAAAATATAACAAAGCATTAGTAATAGTAAAGGAAAACAATTAAAAACTATTACTTTCAAAATAGAATTGATATGGTGTACATATACCTGACTCATTTATATCACTGAATATGCTGCTTTCTTTTATTTCACCAACTGAAGTAACGAAGCAGAATAAAAAAATTAATAAACTGGAATAACAAAATAAAAACTGGCGTTTACAAGCTTTTAATTGTAATGCTTAAAAAAAAAAAAAAAAACAGCTGTACTTAAACATAGTTGGAACATTTTAAAACAGTTTATCGAGAATTAGGACTTTATTTGTAACATTTAGAATTTTGGTTTCAAGATGGCTGCTTCTGTCATACAGCACATATCAATTTCACTTTTTGCCAAATTTCCTGACTTTCAAGTGAGAGCTAGTCGTTCATCAAACATCTGAATTATCTATCTTTTACATATTTGAAGAAAAAGTTATTAAGCAAGAGAGCAAATTACATTTGTCAATAAAACTAATGCCGACTTTTTAAAGTTATGTCCACAGTTAATATATTTACATCACTACTATGCACATGCAAGCTTTTTGCTGCAAAACAAATATTTTAAAGTCCTTGGTAAAACAAAGGATTCTCAATTTCTGTCAACTAACATGGCATGCAGCATAAACACTGACATAGTGAACCTTAACACATTGTGGCCTATTAAAGCACGAATCATGATCCAATCCTTCATCACGATCATGAACAAATTGCACCTGGTTAGGAACTAATCAAAGCAATTTAAAAGATATAAATCAATGAATGGTGACTCTTTATTTAAGACAACTGGGTCTTCTATTAAAAAAACATATGAAAGGGCTGAATTGAATATGTTATAAAAAATACTGTAAATGTTCAGTTCCTGGAAAATCAGTCGGATTTTTCACACAAAACTTCCTAAGAACAGTACATATTATAGGGCCTTTAATTTTAAGCTTATTTGTTGCAAAAAGTGCTTACAGATGCAGGGTTGTCAATAACATTTTTGGTGGGTGGGTATGAAAATGAAATAGGCGGCTGACACTCACACACAATGGGAACGGAATTGGTTGAACAGGTGGTAGAATCTGCTGGTTGCTGGCTTATATTGACATCAATAAGATGAGCATTTTAAACATGTTTAGGTTGCTGCTTCTTGAAGGGTAAAGTTAACTATTGCACAGGTATGATATTTTGCTAGTTTTATAGCTGATATTAATTTCCTTTCTTGTAACTGAAGTCTATCAATCCCACAATAATTTGAAATATGCATCTTAAAGTAACCATGGAACTTGTTATTGCACGTCTAATGTAACTAAGCCTATACCATTACTTACATGATGGAGATGGTAATTGTGTTGCGGGACTGTTTGCAGCTGCTAATTAAAGGGAAATAAAAATACGAAAAAAATAATATAATAAATATTCTGCATAGTTGATTAGAAGTCAGTTAGCAAAAAAAATTGTAACTTTATTTAACTTACATGAAGTTGATTCATCTAGCCATTTTGATGGTGAAGATGAACCTGAAAATGGTAGACGAAATATAACATAACATTAAAATCAATGATGTACTGTACAAATGTAAATGTTACAAAGTTTTTTTTTTTTTTTGCAAATGTTTATTTATTTATTGGCCCTGCAGTGTTGGTAATGCTCATCCTATGACCAATGATTTGGTCCAAACTAGAAAGCACAAATGAAGAAGATAAAACATACCACCAAGTTCGGGGCTTTCTTCACTACTGTCTGATAAACCTATAAAAAGGATAAAATAAATTAATCCTTGATATGCACTTGTTCTCTGATTAACGAATGATTTCAAAAATATATAGCTGGTACAACTAAAAAATTAAGTTCTTAGAGTATTGGAATCACATACCAATGTTATCATTATCTCCATCATCTAATTCTTCTAAATCACTGGCATCTACATTATTACAATACTAATAGTTATTAAACTATGATATATGTATAAATCATTATCTTTCTAATGGATCCAAAACAATGTCATGGGGATTGCTAGCTGGTGTTTCCTATATATGTCCCCTCCTTAAAATTCCTGGGCTACCAATTTGAATCTAAAGGAATAACATAACACGAAAAACAATATTTAAAAACTTTTTTCATCAATACTCATTTATTTATATGGTTATGAATATGTAGATAGAACCATATCGAAAAACCAAAAAAGAGCCCCAGAAAGTTTGTTTTTGGAAAACACCTAATACATACATGTTAAATTTGTCTTGGCTGCTAATTTTCTTAGGCCAGGAAAAGACTTTAATGGTGTACATGCAAAAGAACACAAATGTAGTCTCGTAAACCAAAAATTAAGACAAACAAGAGAGATACATATATAACTGGTTCATTATAATCTTAATACTGTCAGTTTATCTCTTTGAAGATAATTGAAGATATACTCACTGATAACACTCTTTGCAGCTGTGGCATGCTTCTTTATTTCAGTATTCTTAGTCCTTTTGCTAACTACAAAGTTGAAAGATAGATACATGTAGCATAATAGGCAATTAATTATAAATAAGTATTCTACAAGGAATTTTATTTAAGACATTTTAAATAAAAAAAAAACCAACTACTTACTGATAGTACTCTTTACAGATGCGTTCCTATTAGTTTCTTTTGCAATGTTTTTGGTACTTTTTCCAGCCGCAAAGTTGAAAAATAGATAGCATAATTAGCTATGACAAAGGCTCATTTTTTTCTCATTTCTTTCAGAAAGAGGAGGAAAAAAGCCTTTATATAAAAAATACATATACATAAAATGAAATATAAAAAATATTAATAAAAAATAAATAAAAATTTATACATACAGGATAATGTTTGATTTTTGTTGCTTGATGTCTGACTTTGGCCACTCATAGAGTTTGGTGATGAACCTGCTGCAAATAAATACATTATAATGATTATCAGGTGATTATTGAAAATCTTTCACACTGATTGGTCGAGAAACTCAGATTATCACATGATAATCACCTCCATCGATAGTAATAACATTGACCTCTAAATAATTGTTAAATATTATTATGTATATTATTATGTATATGACCATAACTTTATAATTTTCGTATTTCTATTGTCATTTTTTTATTTTATGATTATCATTTGCTATGATTATGCTTTATGTAAAACAGGGCCCCTCTGGTACAAACTTATATCTTGCTTATATCAAGCTTGTCATAAAGAGAAACGATTCAGAAATAACTAAAAAAATGAAATACTTAATATCAACACTTATTATTTTAGTTTTATTCAGCACAGGTCGCCCAAGCTCTGTATCTGTAAGATAGTATAAGAGAACGTAAATCAAAAACATAATAAAGATTCAATGCAATCGTCTATATCATTTTCAACCATTCCTTTTCTATCCGATAGAAGCGAATTGGTCAAGGATTGAGCGAGTTATATAGACTTTTCAAAATGAACGCTTTCCCCTGCCTCTAAATAATTGATTTTCAGAATCACCTCTAAATACATCTTTTTCCGGTATTTCAGTCAGCGGATGCTGGAAAGTGATATGTGCCTATACCATGTGGTATGTGGTCCACCTGCTGGACCATTGACAACTTGGATCTGCATGTGAGACGCTCTCAATGCGTTTCACTACGGAGTCCATTATTTGAGAAGATGGGCCAGGTATGGAGGTTGATGCTCCTCCTAAATTCAAGTTTAGAGGTCCACCTCGAGCTTTTTTCATCCAAGCAACCCGTGGATGTATTATTGACGTAAGTTTTCTCAACAAATACAACCAAGCCAATAAAAAACAAATCAGTAAAGTGCGGTTGATACATTGGTGTAATAAATTATTCCTGGGGTCAATAAAATATACCATGAACTAATACCATATGAAACAACCAAGAATTAAACCTTGTTTCTGACTTTCATTACTTTCTTCAGTTTTTCTGTAGAAAATAATGTCTACGATACCATACGTGACGTCATCGAAGAGGGAGAGACAATGGGAAGGGCAATCGATGTAAACAATTTGAAAAGTGTCGACATTCATGTGGTGGTTACGGTTGTAAAATACCAGAAAATGGAGGTACGTGGTTAAATGGCATGTAAGCTCCTCCACAGCCGTCACATAATTTTTGCGCCTGTAGCAGTACTGGAAATACGCTTTATAAAAAAATATTACACATTACTATTACTATTATTATTATCATTGCTGTTATTATTATCAAACTATAAATAATACATAAGTAATAAGGCGGTAATAAGTTCAAAAGTTAACTAGTATGTATTTATCATATTCTTAGACTGAGAGCAACAAGACGAGTGCTGTAAATAAAAAGTAGGTAAAGTTCAATCAAATCCAGATTCCACCCCCTTCGAACTGCTATCATTTGGAATTCCATGGATAATATGTCTTGTGATTTATTCACAGGCGAGACAACGAAGCGGACCAGACTGGAACTGGACGGATTGAAGAATTCGTCGATTTCTTAGTGAAGGAGGGGGAAATCGATAGAATTTTAAAAGAGGCAGACGCAGTGGCGAGGAAATTGCCAAAAACTTTTGGTAGGGGAGGGAATATTGGAATGGCAAGTCTGAAGGGCCTCAATGTGTCAATAAGGGAGGTGTTTGAAGCACGTATTCAAGCACCAGACACCCTCGCTGACGAAGTTGACGATATTGTCATCAAACGTTTCATGACACATGACAGAACACATCCAGATAATCTGTATAGCTTAGCTAATGATTCAAACGACACTGGCTTGAACAATTGACAATTGTGGTTAATTAAACGGTTCTAGCTTAAGACAAAAAAAAAAAAAGAAGGAAAAAAAAGCAAAAGCAAACAAAAAAAAAACACAAAACATTCGCAATGCTTCCAATAGAATCTTAGCCGTTCGCAGCTGCATGTTCCTTAAACGTGCAGACAGGAGAGAGGAAACGAAAAAACTTAACAACTATTAAAATAAAGTTACAATCAAACGTACGAAAAATAAACTGCACTAGACGCTGAATAGAGTGTGTGCGGCCGTGTGACTCAAAACTCTTGAGATATGACTAACAATGAAACAGTCGCCATGTTGGTTGAGCAAAACTGTAAAAACTTATTCCAAACTCATGCCATACTGATACATGAAACTTTAACCACACCTTTTTTGTTTATACTGCGTTCTCGTTGCAAAAATGAGGGCGTATGTATGCATCATATTTCTATCTCTTGAGATAGTCATTTTTGAATTCAGGAGAAGAACGGAAGGATTGAGACGTTATATTATTATTATTAAGATATTAGATGCTCCAATTTAAAATTCAAAGACAAGAAATGCCTAATCAAATGTGTGCTGAGAAAAATGGAAATGAGGAAATATAACTCAGCACAGAAAATAAAGCCCGAAAGAAAAAAAGATAAAGCCTTTAGTCTCTTGCTTTCTTTTATATATTGTCCACAACAAGTCTGTTTATCGTTGTTACACTTTGTTCCACTAGTCCAGCATACAAATTTCTTTTTTTTTTTCTTCTCTTTTTGCCGTCACCGCCACATTTATAGTTTTCATTTCACACATTCAGGATCATTACTAATTGTTTCTTAAATCACACGAGAGGAATACTTCCTCGATTTCCAAAAAGCCTCCTCGATCGTCCCTCGATTAGGATCATTCATTGTTTCTGGTAAACGACGCACGTCCATACGGATACGACGCTCGTTTATCAAATCGTGTACGATTCATTGAACGAGCGTCGTATCCGTATGGCTCATGTCCGGTCCGGACGATGTTGAGTGAACGAGCGTCGTGTAGGGTGAACGTGCGTCGTTCGAATGATCGAGCGTCGTAGATGCATCAGCGAAAGTTTGGTATGACATATGAAGCGCGTGCCGTACCCATTCCAAGCTGTCTTTGATGTTTTTTATAATTTTTTCATAAATAGTTGCTCTCTCGAATGCTTTGTAAACCGCAACTGTTTCGATTACCCGAGTCTATGATGTTCGGACTATATGTATATCACTTTATGCAGATAAAGAAATTAAATCACCTAGTTGGAATACATTCAACTAGGTCTAAAAACAATTAGCAAATGAAGCTTGAAAGAAAAAGAATGAAAATCATAAACGAAACCAAGAAAAACTCAAATTCCTTTATACATATATATAAGATGCATTTTATAATTCCGTTTTCTTTCTTTACATTTATACACGATTCAGACAAACACGAGTCAGACTATCCATATTTATATGTAACTCTCTTTTATTTTTCATATTTTGTTACATATCACTTTTATAAATATTACATGACGCTTCAGATATTAAACAAAAATTGATAATTTCCATTTTTTTATTTTTAACTACAGTTTCAGACATAAAAATAGGAACCAAAGGAGTCTGTATGAATTACTAATAAGCCTGAAGCGAGATGACGTTTTACCCCCGTCTATAGACCATAATACTTTTCACACTGCTTTTGTTCTTTAATTATGACTATTGTTCTTGTATTCTCTAAGGAGTCAAAAAATTTAATATGAAAGAATTTCAAAAACTATTATGGTCTAGAGACGGGGGTAAAACGTCATCTCGCTTCAGGCTTATTATTAGTATTCCAAATGTTTCACGGCTTTAGTGCGTGCACTCTACTATCGAAATTTACTAAATAAAATAAAAGTGAATGAAAGGCGTCTTCATAATTTCATTGTCAACTATATTCTAATTATGTCAACTCTATTCTAGTTTTTCTTTGTTTTTCTTCTTTTCTTCTTCTTCTTTTTCTTTTCTGTAAATAGTAAAGGCATAGGGATATAACCAATTCATAATTTTAGATAATCATATGTTTTGAGAACAGGTCATTCATAAACATGCTGCACTTACCCACTACGCCACCTTCATGCTGTGGCACATCATCTGTGCATAGCAAAAAAATAAAAAAGAAAAGAAAGGGAAAAAAAAAGGAATTAATCACTTATAGTAGTCCTTTTTCCCCTACCACCAGACAGAACTCTCCTACTCAAAGTCCTGTGACATCCATAAACATGTTTCACTTACCCACTACGCCTCCAACTTCATGTTGTGCCACATTATCTGTGCATAACAGAAGGGAAAAAACAAAAGAAAATCAAATTAACCACCTCTAGAAGTCCTTTTGCCCCTACCACCAGAACCATCCTACATACTCAAAATCCTGGTACATTCATAAAAATGTTGCACTTACCCACTACGCCAACCTCTTCATGTTGTGGCACATCATCTGCACATAGCAGAAGGGGGAAAAATTAAATCAAATGTATATACCAAATTCATGGGAGGGGGTACTTAGAAACCAGTACTTCAATTAATTTAGTAATTAATTAATAACCATTCTTGTTGCAGTACTGGATATGCCAAGTTTGAATTGTCAGAGGAAACTAGCATTTTATCATCTTGTTTGTTATTAATCAAATGGCAATGATCAAAATATCCCAAAACTCCGAAAGTTAGGAAAGTTTTATTGGTCTACGTTCAAAAACTTGCCTTGTATTTATTATTTATTTATTGTTCTCTTCTCATTCACAAATTCTTATTTGATTGTCAACAAATTGGAAGTTTGCAGATGAAGATCCCAATTAATGGATAATACTAATAATTTATGTCACTTACTGTTCACAGTGTTGTCCAAGTCATCTACGTATTCATAGCTTCCAAAAAAAGAAACCTGAAACCATTTAGATTTTTATTTAAACTATCAACACTGTAAGTATACATTTTCCTGACATTTGCAAATAGATTTTGTTTTCAAATAAATACTATTCCTTGCTTTGTCTTACCTCGCTTCTAAAAATTTTTTCTGCTTCTTCTTTACTCTGAAAATTGCAAAAATATTGCATGATATTACCGAATGTTACTAAATACACAAATCCGCTGTCTGCAATCTGCAGCAAATTAAAATGACTTTCTTTCATATTTACCAACTCCTTGTAATACAAGAGGCCCTGGCTCTCATTCTGAATCTTATCCAATAGGATAATATTGTTGTCAAATGTTGACAATGAAAAAAAAATTGAACACTGCTCATGAGTTGCAATCCAATCATAAACTTCCTGAAATAATAATTTAAAAAATCCAATCAATAAAGCATTATGTTATAGTACAGTGTAAGTTGCTTTACCAAATAATTTTCTTTGTATTCATTGTAGTACCTGAAAATAAACCCCCTTTTTAAACTTCCTTTTTAACCTCCCAAAAGGAGTAACAACCACTGCTGTCACCATGTCCTTCTGATCTACTCCCGTGGGCTCTGGTCCAACTCTGCGACGTCTTGATTGGCGTATCTAATAATATAAGTAAAATATATTAAATATTTTCTGATATTTGATACAGTCATTCAAACAAGTTTCCAAATGTTTCTTGATTGATATAATGAATCATGTATTCAGCTATACTTTTTCTTCTTTTTCTTTTCTTTCTTTCTCCTGTTGCTTTTCTTGTTCCTCTTTTTCTTTCCTCTTTTTGGTTTCTTCTGCTTCCATTAATTTCTTCTTCATTTCTTCTTCTTCTTGCCTCTTCATTTCTCGATACTCCTCATCTTGTCTTTCTTTTTCTTCTCTCACCTGCATTAACTGTCTTCTGTAAATTAAAAAAATTGAATATTATGTATCAAGTTCTGTAAATTTTATCTACAATTGATCACCTACCCAAACAAAAACATGTTTGATTGTAAAATGTTTTTGTATTCATTGTTTGATTTTGCATTGGAAAACGACTGACAACTATTAGAAAACTAGCGCAACAGTTTTGCTTTAGCCATATCAAATCTCAGCTCCTATAGTGATCTAGTAAAATGTGTCATCATTGTATAGCATAAGATATTAAATAAATTGAGGTTTTACATATGATTAGTTAATTTGGAGTTTGTACAACGTAATAAACTTGGAACTGGCTTACCTCTCTCTATTAACCAAAACACACAGCCCCTCAATTATTTTCACTTTATCTTCCATGTTTCGGTCACACCAACGTCGTAATGATGCACCTGCATTTAAAAAAAAAAAAATTAAAGGAATGTTATAAAATGTAGTAAATGTAGCAAATAAATTTCAAGTTTACAATTGTACTGAATTTAATGGACCCAACTTATTGCGTTACAATTCAGACCATGTGTCATTCACACGGCACATAGAGCAGAGAACAAACAAAGAATCTTATTCTCTATGCACTGACAAGTTGTATTAAATGGGATAACATTGTAACTCAATGATTAGAACATTAATTGCCAGTGGTGTCATTTTCCTGCGTTGCTGCCTGCACTATAATGATTACACGGTTATGGCTTTTTTGTCTGATTCTTCTTTGACCATTAGAAATTGAATCATCCATCTGCATCAGCTTTAATACCAATACTTCCTTTTAAAATGTTCTTACCTGAATAGTAACAAATATGGTTGGGTGACATGCCAATCGCTGGCCCAAAAAGATGTATCTCATCTTCCTTTCTTCCTGAACCATATTTTTTTTGCACTAAGAAAATAAAATGTTATAACAATATCAATCACCAATTTTATAGAAAATATGTTTTATGAAATTGTTTTTTAAGAAAATGTATGTGAATAATTATGCGACAATTTTTTAATGATCAATAGCTAAATTTATTTTCAACCTTCTCTTCCATCTTTTGCACTTGCGTCCCTTATCCAGAACAAAAATTTGCTGCTGCTGGTCTGTGCAATTTTCATTAAAGAACTGTAAACAGTGATACATAAACATATTCATGTTAGAGACAAGAAATAATTTCAAGTTTGGTATTTCTTTCTCGAAGTAATACAGTACCAGGATTCCCTGATACACAGCAAATGCACGTATAACACATAATGTAGTAAAGCTCACTATGGACATAACCTTTTTTGCGATAAAACCTTAAAATCTTAAAAATAAAGTAGTTACAACCTTTACCTTATTGTAGCCTCCCTTGAACGTTCAGAAGGAGAAAGGATGACAACAACAGATCCTTTGACTAAGTACATCATTTGTAGGCATAGCTGTAAATTAAATGAATAATATAAATTAAATCAACAAAAGGTAAAATGTCCAACTTTAAGCTGGCAGACCCCAAGGACATCAAAGAAGACCACGTTGTTAACTTTGTCTAATGTTCATGATTCATTCAGCTCGTATGAAGGTTATGAATTGAATTGAATTTAAATACTATAAAAATGACATGTGCTGCAATCATCATCCCAGGTCCATCATGTACATCAAACACCAACAAGATTTCAAGTTATTGGTAGTAATAGCCAATCTAGCATTTTTTTGGTAACTGAAAATATTTTTTTCTTATTTCAATAGTTACAAGCAGATAAAAAAGGCAATGGACAAATGCCTTTGCCATTTATCCATTCAGACCCCTTGTTTACATTGTGTACTTTAAACAGGCAACATCATATCAACGTCTCACCTCATCAAATGATATGGGGACAAATAGTGGCATTCTACATCCTTCTATTCCCATACTGTGTATGGCCTTCTTCATCTCATCCTCACACATCAGTGACAATGACATGTCACCCTGATCACAAGCATCTAAAATTAGAGATGAAATAGAATCGTACAACTATGAGGATATATCAGACTAGAATACTAATGATACGAGTTCCATAGCCACGTAGAGTATGAAGTAATTTACCCTTTCACTATTTCTTTATAATTATTCATGTTGTTAGCTTCGTGGATGAAACTAATAATGGTAATCATTACCCGTATGAAAATTATCGGCGAGACACGAGCGAAAATCTAGCCTGACATTTTAGCCATACAGTGGCGAGAATTGAGCGAGAAAATAATAAACCTAACAGAGCCATAATAAGCCTGACAGGAGCGTGAAAAATGAACGAAAAACGCTTAGCGATTTTCAGGCTTAGAGCGATAGTTGTCGGGCCATACATATTGTATGGCTGTGTTATGGCGTGATTATGGTTTGTTTGCGTGGCTCGTAATTTGAGCCTACCACGCGACTATTTTAAAACTTTCAATCTACAAAATGGTACATTGACAACTCAAACAAGTAATCCGATACAGTATTTATTATGCTCTTTATCATAGGTATTACATCAGCAGTATCATTTTACAAACTGTTTAACTTTCCCTTGCTTCTGTTGACTTTTACTCGAGCGTAACTAATTTGCTGTGTAAAGCATTCGTTTATCGTCTTCGGTGGTGGAATGTCTCGATTTTGCTTTATAGCAAATGCAGTGACAAAATCTGCAACATATTATAAAAGGTAGGGGATTAATCACGGCAGAATTGATTTATGAAAAGAAATTAATGCCCTGTAGAGTGAACGCATGAAACATTTATTTAGAATTGATTGTAGTAATAACTGTAATTGAACAAAAGAGAACAACTTATTTCTATTGTGTAATCTAAACAAAAGCGATGCATTCAATCGTCACAAGAATTTTGGCAAAACTCAAACCGAGTTATTGATCGTTCCTAACCTTTACAAGCATTAACTTTCACTGCATCAAGCGGCTTTTTGCTGTCTTCAGTGACCTTTGACGTTGTCATTCCTTGGCCACAGGAATTTGCCAGTTCCTCCACAGAAAAAACCAAAGGAATGAGCTTCTGGAGGAGAAACTGTGGACCGTTCGATCCTTTGCTCTGTGCTGCCGTCGTACCGATCCTTAACTTCGTCCTGTCGACGAAGACGTCAGTTGATTCGAGGAGTCTCACCTTATTTGTGCCCTGAGTCAGAAGTCAAAGTCATAAAGGGACATGAAAATTTATACATACAATTGTAAATAATTCCCGAAAATAATTACCTCAGCTGACGGAGAAAGGTTTGCTTTCAGTTTGTATTGCTCGGTAGGAGTGGTGGTTGAAACATCCTCAAGCATATCCATGCAAGTTTGTTCATCGAAAGAACTTGCATATGCTTTTAAAAAAGCACAGACTTCAGGAGATGGAACTGAAAAGAAAAATGAAACAATAGGTTAATGAGCGGTTGGCACAAAAAATGAGAATTATGTTAGAAATAAAGTTTCTATAGAGAGAAAGATTTAATAACTTTTTTTGATGCAAGTGTTAAACTTACTAGGGTGTTGTTTTCGAGCATTTAGCTCCTTTCTTAATTCCTCGTTTTCAGCTTCAAGGGCCGAAATCCTCGCACGAAGGGCAATCGGCTCATCATCTGTTTGTACCGGCTCCCCAGTGGACTCTTTAGAGGACTCAAGCTCTTCGAAAGGTGCTGTTGTCTCGAATTCCTTTAAAAAGATACTGTCTGTGTCAGAAAGGGATTGCAGAGCTTGTCTAAAGACTCCACTTAGCTGCTGGTCTTGTTCTTCAAGGTGTACAAAGTCTGGAGTGTTTTCGTCGTCGCTGCTATCGTTCCTGCGCATGCTGTTGTTGTTGTTAATGCTGTTGTTCCTGTTGCTGTCGCTGGTGTTGTTCCGGTTGCTGTTGTTGCTACTGTTGTTCCAGTTGTTGCTGCTGTTGTTCCTGTTGCGGTCGCTGGTGTTGTTCCTGTTGCTGTTGTTGCTACTTTTGTTCCAGTTGTTATTGCTGTCGATGTTGTTGTTGCTGTTGTTTTGGTTGTTGCTGTTGCTCAAGTTGTTTCTGTTGTTGCTACTGTTATTTCTGTTGCTGTTGTTGTTGCTAATGCTATTTCTATTGCTGTTGTTGTTGTTGCTGTGGCTGTTGTTGTTGCTGCTGTTGTTCCTGTTGTTGTTGTTGTTACTGCTGCTGTTTCTGTTGCTGTTGCCGTTCTTATTTTTGTTGCTGCTGTTGCTGTTGCTGTCGTTCCTGTTTTTGTTGCTGTTGTTGTTGCTGTTGCTTTTGTTGTTGTTATTGTCGTTACTGCTGTTGTTCCGGTTGTCGTCGTTGTTGTTGCTGTTTCGGGCGAGTGGCGGAAAGGCAGAACGGTAAATGGTGTCAGTGATCGTTTCTATTATTTCTTGACCCGCTAAAACAGCAGCAGCATCTCCAGATGTCATTAAGTTGGTGCACTGTTGCCTATTTTTCTTCCGTTTGGCCGGTGGCTCAACTTCTTCATTATTTTCCTCATCTCCCTCCATGCTCGCTTGTAGTCGCTTCGATGCCTTCCTTTTTCGTTTTTGTTCTGTTACCGGACGCTCATCTTCTTCCAGACCCGATTCTTCATCTATCACATTGTCTAGATCAATGGCAGTTATAGTGTAAAGATTGGCCTCGACATTGTCGCCTCCCAAGAACCAACCTTTGACGCGCTCCTCTGCTAGCTTTGCATAAATATCAAGCTTACCTGTATTATAAATACAAAAGAGGAACTCTTTACCTTATACGTTGCATATAATTTAAAAGTATATACAAACTGAAATAAGATATATAAATTCAGTTGGGGAAGGTACGTTTTGTATTGGCGGGGAGGGCTGGGGTGGGGGGGGGGGGTTCGCAGTAACCTTTCTTTTTAATTATTGTAACCCTCCCCCTTTCCTTCAGTAAGAAATTCATGACCCTCCTTCGGTATTAAGTTAACCCTTTCCTAGCTTTCATCAAATTAAAAAGGTTTTACCTGCCACAAAAGCTCAATTTACTGATGACCCTCCCCTCTGAAGCCCCAGCCCTCCTCCCCCAATAATAAACGTACTTCCCTTACAACAACAGAGACCACGTTGGTGGAATTGCGCCAAAATTCTAATTATGCTAATTTCTACTTAAGGGTAAAATAGTGCAAGAATATATACTGGTATGTAAAATAAATCAATATTGCATTGTAATACCCTAAAAACTATGAATGCAGTTGGTTTAACAACTAAAGTTAGAATTTTACGAGTCAATTTTTAATTGACATAATTTCTAAAAAACATGCATGAATAAGTGGGCGGCCGCGCGTATTCTTAAGTCGAATGAAAATAAAGTTAGATAAAATATGTAATAAGCACTACAATATATTATGAATGGATACAACCATTGTTTTTGTACCGTACTTATTTACTACGCAATTGCGTAAAAAACTTACCTTTTGGGCCAATTTGTAGAATTTTTCCGAGATATCTCACTCGTTCTCCACTAGAGTCTCTCCACATAACCTCCACCTCTTGGCTAGGGTTAAAAGTGCCCCTTAAAGTGCAGCGGGACTTTGGTATTACAGAAACACTTTTGTCCGATGCAAAATATATGCATGCATAAGAACTAGACATTGTCGGATTTTTCTCGCTTATAAAATTATCTGGCAGCTACACGTACTCTGAGAGAAGATGATTATAAATCAACTGTCGAGATTTAAGCGCCAAAAAATCGAAAATTATGGAACCTGAAACTATCTACAGAACAACCAATGGGATGCTAATGTGAGGACAGAGAATTTTAGCCGAGTTAATGATTAGCTCAACCGTTTAGTCAATAAGTCAAATTCAAGCCCAGTTGGTCATAATAGCAGGATAAAAGTTATAGTAACTTTAGGAAGTCTTTTCTTACTACAAAGAATAACGAGTTAATCCGCAGCAATAGATTGTGCATGGCTGAAACAATGCGCTAACAAATCAGTTCCGATTATAACGATCTCACGGGAATATTCGGGTTAGTTCGCGTATTGTTTAGCCATGTGCTCATTAGCGCTAAATCTTCATTAACCTACGATCTCTTTAGAAATTAGTTTAGTTTTGTTGGATACGCGGGTGCCACAGACTGCTTAAATCTGGGTTGTCCTTAAATATCATTTTAATATTTTAGCTTAGTTTATGACTTGTTTACGATATTTTCTGTTTACCATTTCGGAAATTCTAACTAAGTTATTCCCGTACCAAATTGAGTTAAAGTTTGATTTCTTTTCATAAGATGGTAAACAAAGAGTTAGTCTTTTTAGGAGTGTACGTCTTTAGGTACTTCATTACCAAGTGGTAAGAAAACTAAGATTTCTCACTGCATAGTTACCAACTAGGCTAAGTAAGGGGGGTGCACGACATACTGGTTGTTAAGATAAAACTGAGCTAGACTGGCAGCTGTCCTTCAAGATCCTTGGACTATAAAAGGAGAGTTACCACGCTAGTTTGGTGTGTTAGTCGGGAACCCGAATGCTACAACAACTTGGTACGCGTGTGGAGTGTAACCAAAATAGTGAGTTCATTTAGAAGTGTGATTATTATCCTATATTTAATTTGATCAACTCAAAACAACTATACTAGTTCAGTATGGCTGAGAATTTAAGTTGCAGTAGGAAAGGGACCAAAAAACGAAAACTGTCTGATAAAGAAACTGCCAAAACTGATTCACTTGACGAATACTCAGAATATGTTGAGGTAACAGTCCCTTTACTGAATATTAATCAGATTCCGGAAATCACAACGCCTGAAATACAAGATGAAGCGAACACCACCGAAGAGTGTTCTGACTCTCACGCGACAAGCGAACCAACACAAAATGAAATTGATCAATTTTGGGACGAAGTGTATGACTTAGCCTTGCATGAACAACAAGTAGAAGCACAGCAGAACTGCAACACTTTAGAAGAAAATATTCATGCCAATTACAACGATCAAGAACAAGATGAAGATCAGTTTGAAGAGATAGCCGAGATGTCGACATTATCTGAGGACTCCCTAGTGAATTCTGAGACATTCGGAGACGATGAAAACGAAAGCTATTTTTATGAAAATGAAATGGAGAACAAGGGTAAAGAAGAAAAAGAAAAAAATGACCAACAACCACTTTACCCGGGAGCTTCAATAAAAATCGGTGCTGTCATGGTTCTGCTCTCACTTTATGCAGTGAAATTTAACTTGCCAGCAGATGCAATTAGTCGACTTCTACTCATACTCAATCTATTGCTGCCATGTGGACATGTATTACCAACAACTTTGAACAGATTCAAGAAATATTTTTCAAACTTAAAGCACCCTCTCATTCTACATTATTATTGTTCGTTTTGCCTTGCCACAGTAGAAGCGAAAAGTAAAACGTGCTCTAATACTGCGTGTTTAAAGGATCTAACAGTGAGAGGAACCAAATCATATTTTGTTGAACTTCCGCTGGTGGAACAACTGCAAACCTTTTTTAAAAGACCTTCTTTCTACAGTGACATTCAATACAGGTTTCATCGTAAAAAACTTAACCGTGACAACATTGAGGACATTTACGATGGAAAGCTATATGAAGAAGCATTTGAGAAAGGCATCTTGTCGTCTCCTGACAACATATCGTTTCTTCTTAATACAGATGGAGTTCCAGTTTTCAAGTCTTCCAAAGTTTCAATTTGGCCTCTCTACCTAGTCATTAATGAGCTTCCATACCAAAAGCGAATGGCCAAAGAGAACATGATTTTTGCTGGGTTGTGGTTTGGGGAGAAAAAGCCGGCGATGTTCACTTTTCTCAAACCACACCTTCTTGCACTCAAAACTTTGGAAAGAGGTGTTGAATTTGCTTCTCCAGAGAGGGGAACGTTTAATTGTAAAGCCATTCTCCTTGTTACCACCAGTGATCTTCCTGCACGTTGCCTTCTCTGTAACAGCATGCAGTACAATGGAGAATGTGGTTGTTGGAAATGTTTGCAGCCTGGAAAGACATTCGCAACAAGTGCTAGAGGACACACTTGGATATATCCGTATCAGGAAAATGACCCCTCGGGACCAATACGAACATTAGAAAATATTAAAAAGGATGCTGAAAGAGCGCTTGAACAACTGAAACAAGGGGTTAAAAGGTACATGGTTAACGGGGTAAAAGGACCATCATGGTTAAGTATTCTTGACAATTTTGATGTTGTAAGGGGTACAGCTATTGATTATATGCATGGGGTTTTACTTGGGATACAGAAGCACTTACTGACCATGTGGTTTAGCTCAAGTTTATCGGGTCAAAAATTCAACATCTCCAAACTAGTTGGTAAAGTAGATAAACGACTGGAGCACATTACACCAACTACGAACATTAAGAGACTGCCACGATCAATATCGCAACATCTCAAATATTGGAAGGCGAGTGAACTTCTTTCCTTTTTGTTATTTTATGGTCTTCCCACATTGTATGGCATTTTGCCTGACTCTTATTTTACACATTACACGTTATTTGTTCACGCTATCTATCTACTTTTGAAAGATTCCATTTCAGAAGAGAATTTAAAAGAAGCTAATAATGCATTACAAAATTTTTGTAAAACATTTTCTAAATTGTATGGGGAGCGTTACTGTTCTATGAACGTACACCAACTTTTACATTTGACTGCAAATGTTAAAGACCTGGGACCCCTTTACACACACAGTTGTTTCCCTTTTGAGGATAAAAATGGATTCATACTAAAACTGATTCATGGAACACAGTTTATTGACAGCCAGATCATATCTGCTGTTTGTCTGACGCAAAAACTTCCGGAGTTAAAAGAGTCATGCATACCGGTAGGGAGTGAAATAGAGACAGTTTGTTATGAGTTGATTTATCCCCCTAAACGTAAACAAAGAGTTGAAATTAAGAATGGGATTTATGCGATAGGATCTTCTTATTTAAAAGAATTGAACGCCAGGGAATTTACTGCCTTAGAAGAATGGCTTGGGTCTTTTCCGTTAATTAAAAAGGTCAAGGCCTTCAATAGATTAGAAATTTGCGGTGTTGGTGAAATTTATGGCTTAGCATATAAACGTTTACAGAGGCGAAATGCTGCAACTGTAAAATGTTTTTTAGGAGGTTCGACCAAATTTGCACAAGTGGCATATTTCATACAGCATGATGATCACACTCTTGCTGTCGCACATCCTATCGCGTGTATGAACTACAATCCAAATGTACATATTACATCTGTCAACCCCTGTGACTTTGATGAGGTCATGATGTTTGACATCACGAACATTAAGGCTTGCTGTATCTATATTTCTGTAGTTGACTGTAATCCAGTTAAAGCATATATATGTGAATTCCCAAACAGTAGCATTGTAACTGAATAAGACATACGTTGGGTAATAGGTGGAGATCTGATTATATCAAAATACTAACGAAAAATATCAGGAAAGTTATATTGTTGTAATTAGAAACCATAAATAAAACAGATAATTAATTGCAGGACGTGACTTCAGTTATTCGTTTTTCAGAAACCCCACGATATAAATTTTCGTCCTCCACTCGGACTGATTTATAATTAATAGTGGTACTCTAACTTACCAAGCGATCGGACGTATTATATTCAAATCGAGCCGCGCCTCTGAATCTGAATTTTAGGTTAAGATAAAGCAAATTATGTCGGGCCTGATTGTGGGCCATAAAATGGCCAGATAAAGTCTTCAGGTTTTAGGCGATCCTTGGAAAGTTATTCCGTTGTGACCTCTGGCGCTTCACACAAAATTAAAGCCTGATTCGGACCCATAAACAAGCCAGACAAATGTATGGCTCTTCAAGGTGGACCAAACATTTACTCTGTTTGGCTGTGTCTCACTCTAATCATGGCTATTAAAGCTAAGTATGGCTAGAATCACGCTTGATTCTCGCTCTGTTCAGCCTCAAAGTTTCGTACGGGTACTGGCAATACCTTTAACACAGTCCAGGTTCAGATTTTCTTTAATCTCGCCAGCTTAAAATGAATAATCACAAGAAGGCTATTGTGAATAAAACTGACTTGACACTATTATTAAAAAATAAACAGATACTATAGGGGAGTATTTACTACTACCTTCTGCATAATTTGTTACATCAATATCCTCAACCACTATAAACGTGAAAGAATATGAACAGATTAAATATGGACTCTGACTGTTCTGGAGTTAATGTGATCATATAAATTATCATTTATTTAATTCATTTAATTTAATTAAAGGGAGGGAAGGAGGGAGGGAGGGATGAATTTGACCAAAAAAAAGAGTTGTCATATCTTTTAACTATTGATTGCTTGGTAATTTTGTGAGCATTAGTACAATGGTAGATTGATTTAGCAATGAATAACATCGAATGATGATATATGACACAGTTACCTTCCAATACTTTCTTTCTTTCAAATATTTAAATTTCTATTTTTTTTTTCTAGTTTTGTACTGACGACCGAGACGAAGGTATGCCGTCAAGAACACGGACTAGTGAGGCTCACGGAAAATGAGAACTGTTGTGAGCATTTAGTTGAACTACAAAATGTTAACAATGGTTGTATTGAAATAACTGTTTATGTTACCTTTTATTACTTGATGTAATATCGAAAATATCAATTTGTGTTTGGCGATGCTCCTGGGGCATTAGAGAGCTCTTTAGGCTACAGACAGACAAACATATGCATCTTTTGCATGTTTTATAACAGATAATAAGTGGGGAAAAAATTATGATTCTCGTGAAATTATTAATTGAAGTGATATCATAGGTGGGGAGGCTAGATTGAAAAATTGTTTTATTCATTCCGTTTCATTTCAGTTCCAGTGTTCTTTTTGTTTTTGTTTTTCTGAAAAAAAATTACAGAC
This sequence comes from Actinia tenebrosa, assembly GCF_029948245.1. Taxonomy (NCBI): domain Eukaryota; kingdom Metazoa; phylum Cnidaria; class Anthozoa; order Actiniaria; family Actiniidae; genus Actinia; species Actinia tenebrosa. Next base: position 6,232,862 of record NW_028292580.1, read on the forward strand.
AATAGCCTTTCTCGGCCATTTGATCATATCGCCGCTAGTGAAATGTTAGCGAACGTACATATCATAAAAGCGTCCTCTCGAGTCATCCAGTTGCCAAACATGATTAATCCCATACATTGAAGTGTTTCACAAGAGCAAATAGAAAATCATAATAGTCTTATTACTATATATTATTGATATACTTAACTAAAATTATTACGAAACTCGACATCATCCCAATATTTGTAGAGCTTCCTGAGAACTCTCCCTATTTATAATAATACGAGCTGCCCAATTTTGCAATTTTTGGAGGCGCTGGCTCTTTCCAGCTGAGAGTTCCCCCCAAACTGTATCTGTATAATGAAGTATTGGCAATATCAAGCTATTATATACACATTTGGACGCTTTTACTGTTAAACAAGATCTTATGCGAGAAAGCAAACCTAATCGTTTGTAACCTTTTTGCACATTGCATCAACGTGTACATTCCAATTTCAACTTTCATCTAAATAGATTCCCAAATACTTAAATTCTAAGACTCTATCAACGTTCTTTCCTTGAAGCTGGATTCTAAGTTCTGCTCCTTGTAATCTTTGCCTTGTACCAAAAAGCATCAATTTGGTCTTGCTTGGATTTAGTATTAATCTGCTGCTTGTCATCCAATTCTCCAATCTCTTCAAATCTTGCTGGATAGTTTCTTCTACAACACTTGCGTCAGCCCCAGAGGTGTATATCACTGTATCATCTGCATACATACCAATATGTTATTTCTGTTAACATTGAGGCAAGTCGTTAATGAACAGGACAAACAGTATAGGCCCAAGTATTGACCCTTGAGGTACACCGTAATCGATATGAAAGATGGATGAAAGTTCCTTTCCATAATTAACTCTTTGTGTACGAGTGGTGAGATAGTCACAGTACCATTCTAGACCACTTTCTCTCACACCATAGTGTTCTAACTTGTGGAGAAGGCATTGATGATCTACAACGGAAGAACAGAAATAGGTCTGTAGTTATTTTCGTTATTCTTCTTTCCTGATTTGAATATTGGGGTAACTTTTGTTAGCCACAATATCTTCCATGTTGCTCATAAAAGTAGGAATGTCATAGTTTGGTGGTCTATAAAAGGCAACAATAAGGGCTATTCTATTCTCAACTATTCTCATCAAAATATTTCAAAATTTATGCGATAATCTTTCCTTCATATTGTGATATATAATTGTGAGCATTGCATTTATCAAAAACCTGAAATAAAAAAATGGGGATCACCATTATCGTTTTTGATTTATCTTGAAAAAACATATGAAAATAGTCGAAAATTTACACTTTTCCGAGACTGGGGCGAGTCAGATAAAAATCGCAATTCCTCTACCCAAAAAAGAGAATAAAGTGAAATTTGGTTTTGAACGTGTTTCTTATTTAGTTTTCGAAAGAAAAATGCCTAAACTTTGTTAGTTCCATGCTTTTAGCTACATGCGCAGAAAAATACGCAGTGCAAAACAAGGGAATTACCTTATTGTGACTGCCTACTTTTGGAAATTGTTTTAAACTTTTCTTAAAACATCGATTTTCCGAGTTGAAATTTAATGCTGATTCCAAATCTGGAAAGAAAAATAGGGTGTCCCGAGCTCGTTTTCGAGATAATCAGCATTTAATGGGAGCCTACGCACGCGCTTTTTGAGCAAAATTGCGCAGGTAGTACTGGGTTACATGTTACCAGTAGCAGGCATGAACCTGACCTGATATACATTCTTATTAAATCGTGGTTTGATGTTATTCTTCAGTCGCGTTCTCCTGAACATTTGCACAGTCCAGTGCATACCAAGTTAGCCTTCTTACATTTACAACATCCCTTGCAAACTGTTTTACGTCCACAGCGAATCAACTCCTGACAGGTGTCCTTGACTTGTTGTAGAGTTGTCCAAAGTGGAGTCCAGGACTTTCTAACTTGCTTCCATCCCCAATTAGATGGGCATGGAATTCCAGGCTGTGTATATACTCACCATAAATGTAATAACAACCATAAATGTAGTAAAAACCATAAATTAGCTCATAGATCTAATAAACTCATAAGCAACGGTAAAAGCAATCTACTGTACTCTTAGACGCACTTGTTAATAAAAGACGAATAAATATGTTTGAATGTATTTTGGGACAAAGTCTAAGATTTCACTTCCAAAAGTGGTAGGTAACGAGGAACACGACACCTCCCACCTAAATCGGGTATCACATCCCTTAATGGGGTATAGTATATTATCCTTAGCAAATAAAGGAATTGCATAGTCTTCTTCCAGCAAAATATATAGATCTTAAAGCTCGTTTTTGTTATTAATAATTTAGTAATATGCTATTTGGAGGCTTGCCTCCAAGCACTCACTGATAGCATGGGAAAGTTGTTGGTGAATTAAATACCAATGTAAAGTTAATAGAGTATTCTATGGAATACAATTTCTATCTTTGGGAATTGGTACTGCATATATATTCCCATAAGTATCGTTTCAAAAGAAAATTAAAGAATTCACTACTAACTTAAATTAAAGAAATGCGAAATGCAAAATCAGATTTCCTCCTACCCTCCCTCCCTCCCTCCATCAATCCATCCATTCATCCATCCATCTATCGTATCATTCCGATCGCTTGTTCGTTCGTTCGTTTCATGAGGTCGATTGATTGTGAGGTATATGAGACTTGTGAATCTGTAGTTTTCAAACGAAAACTTATTTTGCAAATAATCAACATCCACATATTTTGGGTATTCTTTTATTTGCAACAATAACTGTACATGCCTTCTTGCTACTTCTGTCGTTGACTACGCAGATGCGAAAGAAGCTTTTTTTTTTCTTCTCGCGGTGCCCTGGGGACAATTTTAATACTGCATAGTGCAAACGTATCTAATTATAACTTTATGATTTACTATAATTGTTACAGTAATTGTAATATTGAAGGCAGTTTTGAATTTGCATGTACTCACTAGTCAATGGAAACTACCCACCTGCACTAACGGAATCCTGGGACAAGGCATAAATTTAATTAAATTAAATCCTCGTTCATGCGGCGTTAATTCCCCGTCGTCCTATCTGGGCATTATAACAATTAAATTTACATTTCAAACTCTCATACAGGAACATTGGGATACTGCAAAGTCAGGGTCGATATAAAATTGAGAAAAATGTCACCATTTCCTTTCCACTGACGCCACATTCTGTCATCAAGATAGGATTGAAGATCCTCCTTGCAAATTCCTTTCCTTTCCTTTACACCACATTTCAATGTGTTCCACGCAGATTCTATCTCTTGTGTATGTACTCCTGTTACTGGGTCGACAAAATTTAACGAGTGGTTGACCACGCGATGTCTGCTAACAATATTTGGCAGGTGATTTGTTATACCATCGTAAGCCCCCCAGTCGTCTGTATGAAGTTCGCTTCCTGGTAAAAGGCATTTCTGTATGATCGGAAGCAACGTTGCTCGGTCCCTCTTTTGGACCACTTCAAAATATCCACGAACTGGTGTGTAGGCCGTTGAAACTATGCCGAAAACCCAGCCGTCATTGTTTGGTCGCCTTCCTCTGTTGTACTATCAAAGGAAAAAGATATGAAAAAATAATATACACTAATGTGAAATCTAAAAAAAATATATATCACTCATATAAAGAAAGAAAAAGTTCATGCGGATTTGAATTTTTTGTAATACCTTGCGTTTGTGATGGAATTTACTTTCATCGCACTTTAATACGCAAGTTGCACCACCAAAGGGCGTGATGGGATATGCTGCCAAATCTTCCGTGCAGATGTCCTCCAATTTTCTGAAGATTAGAGATACCAGGTTATGTGGAAGTTCAATTGCTCTGCTGGTTCTTTTACGACTGTGATCCTCATTCCAAAAATATATGAGAAGAAGGACTACAGCAAGCGGAGTTTTTGGAAATTCGCCAAAAAAACTGTTGGTCCGCAAACTCTTTTTCTTCTTACACGCGGAGCACCTCCTAAAAAATACAACCTTAATCTATCACTAATTACAGTGTATCTAAGCATTATGGAGGTGCATATCAATAGCAAGAACGAAGAAAGTTTGATTAATACGAGAGAAAAAAAACCAAAAAGACAACATAAGACATAAGACATTATCAGATATCAATGAGTATGAATGAATATATGATAAAGGGAGAGAAATTAGCTAGCAACAGAGTAAGGATTCGAGTTGGGATTCTTGGTTTTAGCCAATCATTTGTTTAGAATTACCAAGCATTTCTTTTGACTAAAAGATTCACTTCGTATACGTAATTGATTTATCTGTACATAATGCTGTGAATTATTAATGATTGAAATTAACACAATCCCGAAAAAATCTATTTATGATCTTGTTTATGCAATATGATAAGTAAACATTATTCACGTTCAATGAATTAGCTATTTTTGTTTATTCATTTATTCATGCATACATTTAATCCGCCATTCATTTATATGTTGTAGTTATTTATTTACTAATAGTCCCATGAAATCATAGGACAGATAGATGATATTACATGGGCAGCGCGCGAATGTACAGTTTATCTTCGAGTGTTGCAAGGATTTTCAGAGATGAACGATCAGACGCACCATATAGCCATCTCGTGGATATTTATGCCTGATCACAGAGATTTTATGAAAGAAATGTGTATTACATATAGCAGATTCGTAAGTATCATATCAGTTGATTCAACAGACCAAGGCGGAGCATAGCAGAATGTGGTTTAATAAATGAGTTTTTAACTTGGTTTTTAGCTGTTGTTGTTCTTGTTTTTTGATCTCTTGACTGTACGTGACCTTTCCCTATAGCGGCTTTTCCCAAGTAATTAAAATCCCTGATCTCCCATTGTGATGCGTTACTTTTACTCCAAATGCATAAAAGTTATACTCAGTGTTCGGGGTTTGTATAATTCGAGTAGCCCACAGCTAGTGTATGGAATGATTTTAATATGTATTACGTATACAACAAACTGTATGCTGTTAATGTTTTATGCAAAAGAACTGCATGGTTATAATATCCAATAATATTTGTTCCAATATGGAATCCCAACTCAAATCCCAAATCGAATTCTTACTCAAATCCTTACTCTAATCCTAACTCAAAACCCAGCTGGAATCCCAACTCGGATAGTCATATTCCACTGAATAAGGGCAACTATAAGTGGTTAAACTATAATTCATCGAGTTCTCACCATTGATAACTGTCAACATGACATTCACTTCTTCTAACCAAGTCCATATTATGGCTGCAGTCACCACAAAACAACGGATTAGCAATGAGACCGTAATTTTGAAGCCAGTTTATAATATTAATTTTCGGAGCATTTTTAAGTAACATCAGTTGATTGAGAGATCCATCCATTTTTTGTCGAGAGCTGTCACATTTCGCTAGTTAAACTAGGTCGGTCGGAAATAGTTGAAGCGTAAATAAAACACCAGAAATGAATGGGCCAATCACAGTATTGTTCTTGGAAGTTGGTTGTCGGATTACAGTTTTTTAACACCTCAGTATCTTGCTTCAAACAACAGGCAACAGGGAAAGGTCACTTTTTGACGTGTTACTACTCATATATTTTTAAATATAAGAAGATTGTAATAGAAGTTTTGTTGGTCAAGCGTTGTCTCAATAGTTTTAAAGATTCATGAAGATTAAAATTGAATATTAATTTCATATGATTTATTTTTAAAGTAATAGTTCTCTCGACGGCGGTTTGAAGGTGACCGAATATTTATAGATTTTTACCCATGGTCCGACGCGGGTTGTGTATGACCTCGGCACCCGAGTCGTATTCTCCCCGTTGTGCGATGGCCGTGCCAGGAGCTGCTGGAATGCCAGAGTGAATGTTCAAAGTCTTTTCTGCGCAGTAAGCAATCTACCTAAAGTCTTCAAATAATGGTAGGCAAAAACATAAATAAATTTATTCAAGTTTAACCCGAAACGAAACCTAAGTATTATCGTATCGCTCGTTTAACATTGATACGAAATATAATATACAAAATGTCTACGCACTCGAGTTGCTTTAGCTCACGTTCATCTAAACAAGAGAAATCTCTTTCACTTTCTTGTTTACAACCATGGTGGCTTTGAAGTTCCAAACAAAGTTATATCTTTTTCACTTACCTATTTACAACTATGTTTGTTGAAGTGCGACCTTGGAAGTAATTTCAAAGACGGTGAATCAATATATATATATATATACAGGGATATTTTAGGCTGAATTACGTATTTGTAATTAATTTTTTAGGGGAATGGGGTAAAAGAATTCTAACTTAGTCTAAGATCTCACTTTAGATCTTTAGATATAGTATATATAATGGGCGAGCGCGCGAATATAGATATACTAGAATTGATCTCAAAATTCCTATTCATATATCAAATCGCACGAGAGTACAATTTGGAATTTAATAGGTATCAGTAAAGTTTTCAAATGAGTTCTTGTGAGTGGATATGGACTTTCAAAGCGTTACGAGTATCTATTGGTTCCTAAATTATAAAGGTAACTAACAACAAACATGCATACATACATACATACATACATAGTGGGCGTGTTGTATCAGATATACAACCACGAGGGGTATCCGAGTGATTGTATATCTGATACAACACGGACGCGACACGTCGGACACGTCTAGGTTAGTTCCTTTGTGTTTCACTGAAATTTTCAACATTAATGTGAATTTGGCCACGAAAATTCAATTTAAAGTTTATGCAATGAACACAGTTTTGTATCAGATTTACAACACTCTTCACGGTCGTGAATTCCGTTGTATTTTGCCATGAATTATTAATGAGTTTGATAAACATACTTACCTACCTACCTATCTACATACATGTACATAAAATATATAATAATTTACAATCCATTAAAACTATATACATATATTATAATTATCAGATTTACATACGAAAACTTAATCAAGAAAAAAACTGCTAAGTAATAAAGCAATATAATTATGTTTGTTTATGCTTTCACTTTATTAGATTAATTCTCATAACAAATTTGACTCCTGGACAGAGGTTATTCTTGAGATTCTGTACATCAATCTCATAACACAAAATAGTTTCATGTATTTACTCTATGCCGGATGGCAAAGACACATCACAACGTCAACTGTCCATAATCGTCAGGTGGACGTCCCCTTTCTAATAAGCCACTAGTGCAAAACCTTAAAGGCCTGGTACTCGCTAGTGGCAAACATATAAGTAAATGGGGATATGGTACAGTTTAAACCATCAGGTGTTTAAAATGAAAAAAAAAAATCAGTATCAGTATCAGTAAAAGTATGTTATATATGTTGCGTATGCTTCCTGTCTACAATGTTTTTGAACTTTAACATTGACTGACTGTTTTTGATGAGGACATGTAACTGGGATAACTTATTTCCATTCTATTTACTAATATGTTTACTGTGCACCTTTTTTTAAGCAGAAGATCTTAAGTTGAATACATTCAAAATCCAACCATACTAAGGTGGGTGGAAATCATAATATAACAATGGATGAACTTGTTGATTTTAAATGCTGTTATACTAAAAATTTTTAATGTTTTAAACTTTCAACAAGGGGATCGCTGACTTTCAACAAGGGGATCGCTGACTTGCAACAAGGGGATCGCTGACTTTCAACAAGGGGATCGCTGACTTGCAACAAGGGGATCGCTGACTTGCAACAAGGGGATCGCTGACTTGCAACAAGGGGATCGCTGACTTGCAACTCAGAGGTCTAGCCTTCCTACTAAAATACAATTGTAATGACCTTGCATATGAAGGTGTAGGTCATTACAAATGCATCTTGTTGGGAAGGCTAGAACTCTGAGTTGTGGGTAGGCTAGAACTCTGCGTTGTGGGTAAGCTTGAACTCTGCGTTGTGGGAAGGCTTGAACTCTGAGTTGTGGGTAGGCTAGAACTCTGAGTTGTGGGAAGGCTAGAACTCAGAGTTGTGGGAAGGCTTGAACTCTGAGTTGTGGGAAGGCTTGAACTCTGAGTTGTGGGAAGGCTTGAACTTTGAGTTGTGGGAAGGCTTGAACTTTGAGTTGTGGGAAGGCTTGAACTCTGAGTTGTGGGAAGGCTTGAACTCTGAGTTGTGGGAAGGCTTGAACTTTGAGTTGTGGGAAGGCTTGAACTTTGAGTTGTGGGAAGGCTTGAACTCTGAGTTGTGGGTAGGCTAGAACTCTGAGTTGTGGGAAGGCTTGAACTCTGCGTTATGGGCAGGCTATAACTCTGAGTTGTGGGAAGGCTATAACTCTGAATTTTTTGAGTTGTGGAAGTTTGACTTTCTTCGTATTTAGAAAGGCATACTTCCACTTGAATTTTGTTTTTGATTACAGGACAGGAAATAAATAATACATCAACAGAGCTAACGTGTGATGAAGTGTCGTTGAATCCAAAAAGCGCATAATAATACATAAATTATGGATCACTCAAGGATTCTGGTCATCGAGTCCCGTTTTCAAAAACGTGTCTCGATTTTTAAAACGAGTCACGTTTTTTAAAGGGAGACACGTTTTCACTTCGAAACACGTTTTTGAAAAGTCAGGGAGTTTACGAGACACGATTTTCCGATTTTTGGACCTCTCGGAATTTTGGAATTTTCCTTTTTTTTTTTTTTTTTTTTCATTTTTCGGATCCCCTTTTTCTTTTTCTTGATCAAGTAGATTCTCAAAAACCTCAAAACTTTTAAAACTTTATTCCGTATATGTACCCCTCATTGATTAAAAGAAACAATTATAAAGAAAATTTAAAAAACTTAGAACTTTTGAACATCTATAAATGATTATCACTCATTGATTAAACAAAGCATTCTTACAAAAGAGAGGCTGAGATTTTATGAGTTTTCATTCATTATGATTATCATCGTTGATCGTTTCCTGTTCCCTTACCCTCCTTTTCCTGTTCCCTTCTTTTCCTTTCCTTTTCCCTTCTTTTCCTTTCCTGTTCCCTTTCTTTTTCCTTTCCCTTTCCCTTCTTTTCCTTTCCTTTTCCCATGCCCTGACTTAAATCAGCCCAGAGATTGTTTCAGGATTCTATGTGTGAGTTAGCCATGCCCTGACTTAGTTCAGCCAAGAGGTTGTTCCAGGGTTCAATTTGATATCTTATGAAATTTCAGTATGTTTATCACTCGCATCATTGATTAAACGAATCTATTTTCAAGGATAACTGAGAACTCATAACCTTTTTGCATAATTAATGTATAATTTTATTAAGTTTATGTAGAAGTTTATCATTGATTTATACAAACAATTATTAAAAAAAGACCTGAGAATGAAAATTAAATAATTCACTAAATCGCAATGCTGAAATGGATTCGGATTTTAAAGAACTCCCTTTCTTTATGTCGTTACTAATGGTATTTGTGATTTCCCCTTCTCTTCAAAAAGGTAAGTTCTAAGCTGCCAACAAGTACTTCATTCAAAATAGACCCCCCCCCAAAAAAAGCTTTACCAGCTGGTTTTTAAACAGTTAAATTTTTTTAACTTTTGATTACATTTTCCTTTATTAGTTATTTATTGCTTCATTTTTTTCAATTTCTCTGCCATTCTTCTTATCTTCCTTCTACTCAATGTCCCATCCGCTTTCATGTTATTTAACTTCTCTTCCATTCTCTTTCTCCTTTCTTCATCTTCCTGCTTTCTGCTTTCTTCCTCTCTCTGCTTTCTGCTTTTTTCCTCTTTCTGCTTTCTCCTTTCTTCCCCTTGCTGCTTTCTCCTTTCTTCTTCTTGGTGCTTTCTCCTTTCTTCTTCTTCCTGCTTTCCCCTTTCTTCTTCTTGGTGCTTTCTCCTTTTTTCTTCTTCCTGCTTTCTCCTTTCTTCTTCTTCCTGCTTTCCCCTTTCTTCTTCTTCCTGCTTTCCCCTTTCTTCTTCTTGCTGCTTTCTCCTTTTCTCTACTTCTTCTTTCTTTCTTTTTTCTTTTTTTTCTTTCTTCCTCTTTTCTTTCTCTTCAACCTTCTTCCTCTTCTCTTGCTCTTCTTTCTTTCTCTTTGCTTTCTCTTCTTTCTTTCGTTTTTCTTTGTCCTCTTTCCTCTTCCTTTTCAGCTCCTCTTCCGCCTTTCTCCTGACCACCATTTGCCTTCTTTTTATGTTATTCCTAATAGTTATTTCTGCTTCCTGTTCTTTGCTTTGGTGGTCTGAAACATCATTGAATGAATATTGATATAATTATTAGGTTTGTTATTATTAAATCAATATATTAACGGTATCTCTCTTCTTTACTGAAAAGAAGTATATATAGGGCATAATGTTTTTCAATTTCTAACCATGTTTCATTCCCTTGATAATTGGTTTATTTGTTTCCCATAAAGCTTGCTCAATAGGATTCATTTATATGAATCAATATAAGCAAAGAATCGATCCCTGGACTCTCAACCCTTGTACATCACCTCCTTTTCGAAGGTGTTCTTCAAAGACAATCCATCCCAGATACAGAGGGGTCATTGCTCCCAAGCATTCCAACCTCTTTCAACCAGAACTAATGAACAATGAAGCTCGCATCACATACACACTTAAACACCCTATATATTTTCCCTGGCAATATATTTTACCTTTATCATCTTCAATGATAATGGTGGAGTCATCCCCTTTCTCGTCGTAACTCCCACTTCCCTTGAAAAATACCTGGAACGAAAAGAAATAAATGGGAAGTAACTAGGTTTTAAATTGTAATTTAATTTCAAAGTTTTAAATTTTGTACCACTCTAGGGAGCCTGGCACTTTTTAAACCTTTGAAATTAAACCTAAAAATAGCATATATTACATTGCTTTACAATAATAATATTGATAATATTAATAATATATATATCAATATATTATTATTATTATCATATGTCACCCTCATTCTTTGCCAATTAGCAGAACATCCTAGTACCCAAAACCCCTGGATTAAATATTAGCAACTTTCTTTTCAGACATGATCAATTCTGGACTACTGACTACTAATCTACCTACCACCCTCCTTTTCAGACGTGATGCGCACTTGTGGACAAGTGCACATCCCATCGTCAACTCCGGGTGGACTACAGCCTACTAATATACCACCCTCCTTTTCAGACGTGATGCGCACTTGTGGGCAAGTGGACATCCCATCGTCAACTCCGGGTGGACTACAGGCTACTGACCTAGCACCCTCCGTTTCAGACGTGATGCGCACTTGTGGACAAGTGCACATCCCATCGTCAACTCCGGGTGGACTACAGGCTACTAATCTACCACCCTCCTTCTCAGACATGCTCTAAAAGGGTATAACAAAGCTTTCTGTTATGGAAAACCTTGATACTTTGTAAGCACATGATGTACTTACCTCAGTTTCGGTGAAGTCTGGCACATGTTGTGGCTGGCAAAAGGAATAATAATAATAATGTTAATTATGCAAAGGTGAAATAATGTACAGAACAAATATAGAAAATAACATAGTTAAAGTTGTTATTGTGATTGTTGTTTTATTTCAGATTAAAATTACTTTTCTTTAAAATTTATTATTGTTTTAATGCCTAATTATAGAACCCCTATAGTGAACAGAAACCTGATTTTGATTGATTACATATGGTATAGTCCACCCGAGTGTACTGTTTTACTGGACATAGTCAATTGTATTGATTTCATAAATCTATATGATAAGTCATATGGGTAAGTTACTTACATCTTTTGCCATATTGTTTGTGTATTTCAACCTACAAGAGATGGTGTGGGACATAGAATTAAAGAACCCGAGAAGGTGATCATGGTATTATTACTACTAGTAATTTAACAGTAGGAATCAATGAATATTTAACTCACAAATTGATGAAGTGTTTTTTTTTTATTTTTTAATTTTTTCTTTCTTGTTGACATCTGCAAGTATATAAAACAAATGTTCACACATCAAGTTAAAAGAGCAGACATTTAAAATGAGATAATATATCCTAGCAGAAATGTAAGTTAATTATATGTGAAGTTATATTTTGGTGCATTTATCACAACAAAATAATTTTAAACAAAAGAACAGACCAATTTTTGAAAATGCATCTACAGCATCGGTAATGTATATAAAGCTACAGTGAATTGGGCTGTTACATGTATTACAAATCAGTACCTTCTCTAACCACAGTACCTTGCTCATGAAATACAATAGTTTGGTTCAATACTGGTATATGTACCTATTATTTGCATACAATTTTGTCGAAATGGTTTGCAAATCAATACTAGAATTCTTATTTTAGTAAACAGACAACTTACCAACTGGTTTAGAATGAGTAATTGAATCGTCACTGCTGAATCCTGCAATATTGAAACAGTATATAATAAATATACATGCATGCATTTCACATTACGTAAAGATTAATAGTGCTACACCACAGTGTATTTGACAAATGCTGTACGCAAATAAAAGTATGTGCAAGGATATGAGGCAAAGAAATAAATATGATGCAACCAAATTTCCTTAGTGTAACTCCCCCCCCCCCCCCTAATCAATTATCTAATGGCATGGTCCATACTTAAACATGTCACCTGTTCAACAAAATATACGTGCTTACCAATTTCAACCTGATTATCATCTGAGTCGTTGTCTCCCGTTTCATTATCATAGTCATCATCTGTAGAAAAATTCATATTCATATAAACTGATTATAAAAAGCAACTTGTATAGAAAGTTTTTTTTGTTTATAGTTCATTCAACAAAATTTCATTAAAAAATGTTTTTGGCCTGCATAAAAAACAGTTCTAACTGCTTGAAAATTTTATTTATGTTTTTTGAGTTTAAAATGATAGAAAATATTTGTTTTGGCCGTGTTGCCATAGCGACTTAATTCGGTACTAATTAACGCTATAATAAATATTGTACTCCTGTCGACCAATCAGAGTTGAGTAACTTTGTTGAGCGTACCATAAATCGAGTAATCCAAGCAGCAATATATCTAATTTCGACATATTGTACACACATCATTTTAAAAGATTATTATATTGTGAACCATAATTGATTTTAGAAATGTCATTTGCTATGCTATATTTCAAAAATCAAGGTTATGCATGTAGCTGAAAAATATCGATATTGGACTTACAAACTTCTGCAACAGCCCTTTTTCTATTGCTTTGGACATCTAAAAATATAAAGCATTATCTATTATTATAAACAACAATATGGGTGGGTAACAATTTCATTACATCAAAGTAATTATTTTTATTTTCTACGTACACCATTCATATAAATAATATACTTACACGAAGTCGTGCTTCTTGGACTTTTGCACTGGATTGAAGAAGATGAACCTGGAAAATATGCAAAAACCAATAACAGTTAAGAATAGACAATACAAAGTAAAATTATCAATAAAGCACAGAATAAGAAATCAAAATTAAAAATCAGTATAAAGTTAATCATATATAGCAGGCTACTATAGAGACTAATGTGCGAGGAAACTAGTCACATGATCTTTGAACATCGTTTTTGTTTCCGAATACTTTCCGACCACTGTCCGAACTTTTATGTCCTCAAGAGGGCTAGCATCGGCTAGCATTGGTATCTAATACTACCAGCCGAGAGCGCGCATTGAAAGTAATAACCTTTTTGCTGCTGGTGAAGCTGGAATGTTTAAAAATATATAAAGTTATTTTTAAGTGTTGTTTCCGAGTTTGTTGGGTTTTTTTTTTTTGGCTTTTTTTTCCCCTGTCAGCTACCTTTACAAGCAATTGTAATTTTCTTTTATAAAGAATTAAATAATTATCTTATTTTCTGATGCAAAAAATAGCAGCTATACCAAAAGTAAAGGACTGTATATGTTCTGTTTTAGGGTGTCCCAATATTGTGCTGCGCAAAACTATTAATTCTGCTATACATATACCACATGATCATATGTTCGCATTTAACATTGTTTTTTCTAACCCGCTTCTAAGCATAGAAGGGCCTTTGTATACGATAATGTATGATATGTAATATATATTCGCATAATATAACAATATATCAATGTTTACCTTGCTTAACTAAAATAAAAAATCTCTTTGACTTCGAGCCTTTACATCGCTCCAGCAGTTGTTTAACGCTGGGGACTCCTTCAGCGATTTTTTCGAAGGAGCTCCCCCTGCTTGTTGATCTATACGTTCTCAATCTAAAAAAAAGAAGCAAATACAATTGTTAGTCAATTGTTAATAACGCCTCTTTAAAAAAAATCGATGGAATAACTGGAATTGACTTACTGATTCTTTACGATGCCGTTAAGGCAAGGAAAGGAAGCTACAAGCTGATCCAACAACATGTCCTCTGACCATGCTTTGTGAATACGAAGCTTCCTTACCCTGCCTTTACGCTCGAGATTCTTGAAATCAGAACCCCTTGGAACACATCTGAGTTTTTCGTTTGTTACGATGAACTCTTTTAGGATTGCTCTTCCCGTGTTTGCAGATGGACTACGCGGAGCACGTGCTTCTTCGTCAGTGGATTCCATTTTGAATGAGGATAATCATGAGTTTATACTGTTAATAAAGTATCCAGTTGGCACGCATTCCAGTATTTCCTGAATCATATGACTGTCATTTCTATGCCATTTGCTGGTTGATGTAATGCAGGCCCGCATTCCAGCTATTATATAAAAACAATGGTGATTTCCGAGTCAGTAAACATCGGAAGGAGCGAGTTCGCACTCCTCTAGTTCGCTTATGGGTTCGGGTTGCAGTTTATTTATAAGCAAGGCTCGTTTCGTCTATTTCATCTTTTTGAAAATACTATAATAGTATTATTAAACATGATAATATCTTTTAATTCTTGTAATCCTTTACATAGTTTTTTTTTTTTTTGGTTTTATTTTTTCTTTCTTGCATGCTCAAACTGTTGGATAGTACTAGACTAATTATAACTATGTTGTTGACGTCAACTAAAATAGTAAAAGCGCGCCAAATAACGGTCATGCTAATCCGGGGGTTGTTTTACCAGAGAATGAGTGAAAAGACATTCATTTGTATCATCGTTTCTTCCCCTGTTCTCAGTATAGCAGTTTACTCATAGTTCCAAATTTATGTGACGTCAGCTAAAATAGTAAATAGCTTATCTAATTTAGGCGACGTACACTATTCAACAGTTTGACTGAATTCCCTCTAATTAGGGAAAACCGTAAAAGATGTTTAATTTTATGCATCCGGTTACCTGTCAAATCAAAAGCACTAACACAAGTATTAGCAAACTCATAACGTTTTGGAAGTTTGTATGGTGAATACCGCGTTTAACATCTCCTGCAGTAACAAAACAAAAAAAATTTAAACCGTAATGGAAATGGACAATATTTGCCCCTTTTTTAAAACAAGCGAAGAAAAACACACCATAATGTAAGTACCTTATTCAGCTGGTTATAAATACTATAATAGCACGCTATTCAAAATAAATTCCTTCAGCATACAATATTTAAGCTCGGTATGTTCTGCTTGCAAGCAATACGAGTAGACGGCCTTTTGTTTGTTGCTTACGGCAAACATAAAATGTCCGTTTCAAGGCCTTTGAGATATAATTCAAATTAGTGAAAATGACTCGGGTTTATTTAAACACTATAAAGCGTGGGAAAACATTCCTGAGCAGAACGATGTTCGATGAAAATCGTATTGGTGAGCAAACCGGAAAAATGCCATTTATGAAGCTATCCTAGAAGTTTAATATACATGTATGCCTATCCCAGAACATCCATACATATTGATTTTATATAATTTCAGGTGTTTTCCTATGGAGCACATGACATATTGCGACAGCAGAGTAAGAAAATGTGATGTACCGTTTTGTGCCTTCCTCGGCAATAAGAGGGAAATGGTTGCCCACCACGAAGAAGACGTTGGCAATCACAATGCATTATTAACAAAGGCACATCGTCAATTAATTGCTGAACGACGTTAAAAACAAGGTATATAAAATACTATGTTGCCTGTCTGTCTTATTATATCATTTAATTAGGCTAAATTGGTATTTATATGTTTGGATTTAAGCCAAAAGAAGCCGGTAAAGAGTACGCAAAAGAGGTCGTATGCGTGTGGTCGAAATCTTGGAAGATAGATAATTTCCAATCCCACGCCAGACGCGCCAGCTCCCAGGGACTGATCCCGCTAACAAGCGGGAACTTTAGGAAAAATGGCCATGTATGGAGGTTGGTCTTCTTTACAGATGAAAGTGAGATCTACCTCCAGCTTGTGTCTTCGGAAGGACAACCTCAATACTTAAAAGCAACGTAAGTGACCTTTGTATGGCCGTCCTTATGTTTTTTATTTATATTTATTATTATTCTTTTGTTGGATGGGGTCGGCCAATAAGCATCAACATCCTTACTGTAAAAACATTTCTTCAGCCCACATAAAAACGAGTGAATTTCCGAATACGTGCCAAAGAATAAAAAACCCCGAGCTCAAATTACTCTCAAACCGAAAATTAATCTCAAATTATTCAGCATGCCTTTTCAAAAAGTCAAACATTTTCTTTTTCATTTCAGGATAGCTGTTGAAGATTATGGTTATTCTTTCCCATCAGTGATTTTGTACGAGCATGAGATGGTTGGCGGGAGACTCAATGATTTTACAAAGTGTCTCGAGTTGGATGTTAATGTCGTAGTCACTAGCTACGAATACCGGAAGCAGGTGAGCTGATTATAAAGGAATCAGGAATTAAATTTGTATAACGACATTTTCAATACACGGTATTTATATTTTAAAAAACCAACTGGATGTTTTTAGAAAAAGGTGTTTTTTTAATACTTTGAAAACTTCACCTTCTTTTGATTGATTGCAATTGTCATTTCAATATGGTAAGCTTAAGCAGGGCGTAATTCGATACGACAATGCTATTTATCAATTAAATAAATAGCTTTACAGTGAAGGAGGGGGGAACGTAAAACAACCTTTTGAGTTATTATTGTAAGAGTAGGGGATTGTCTCCCGGTTCAAAAGTCATATCCCAACTTGGACATGATTGTAAGCCGCACGGCTGCTACTAGCGCCTTCATATGCAGCCTGTAAAGTCCTACACTGGGCATTGCTGTAAACCGTATTGAGACGTTGTATAAGTGCACTATACAAGTACCTCCTATTCTTATTCTTATTCTTATTATTAAAACTTGTGAAGTCATAAGTGTACCAAAAGTGTTTTTTTTTTTTGTTTGGTCGTAGGAGACGGATAATGCCTGCGAACCGGTGCAACTCGAAGAACCATCTAAAAATGGCCATATAAGGTAAGCTAAATATCAGAGTACTACGCGATAATGTTATATAAGAGATTTATAGCAACACTTTTTGTTTGCTTTATTCACAGAAACGACAAAGTACCCGCTGCAATAGAGATGACCTCTGTAATAAATAGAGTTATCGATAAAATAGAAAGAGAGGGAACCGGCATGAAGGAAGTACTTAAAAGAGCCGAAGAAGTGACCAGAAATTTGCCCAGAGAATTTGGAAGGGGAGGAAAAGTCGGGCTTAATGCTCTAAAGGGTCTGGATGTGTCGATGAGGAAGGTGTTTGAAGCTCGTATTCATGCACCACAATCCCTCGGCGACGAGGTAGACGATATCGTCCAAGATCGATATTTGACTCCAAACATAAAAACCCAACTTGATCAGCTGTATAGGGGATATGATGATTCAAACGACACTGGTTTGAACCTACACGTGTTGGGTAATATGCAGCAATATATAAGTGGCTCTATTATTATGCTTCTCAAGGGTGACGTTCAACTTTGTTCAATGTGACTTCACTTTAATGTTGTTCACAAAATATAAAAACCCAACTTGATCAGCTGTATACTATGAGCAGATGTGACAATTCAAACGACACTGGTTTGAATCTAAGCTTGTTGGGGAACATGCAGCAATACATTAGTGGCTATATAACTAATCTTGTAAGGGTGTCATTTAGCACTGTTTCAATGTGACTTCCCTTAAATGTTTTTCCAGGCCTCCTTGAGACTTGTCTCGGAGGCCGACAAAGTCAAATGGTGTACCTTTTACGGTAGGTTGGTTCGAATCCAACATGACTTCCAATGAGACAGTCTTGCAGGTGCAGTGTTGATTCGCTGATGCTTTTCCTTAATTTTTTTTTTTTTTTTCTCCTTACCCAAATACTGGAATGAAAATGGGAGCGAAAGTTATTAAAAATGAAATCAAAACAATGATCATCAAAAGTTTGGAACTCTTATGTTTCGAAAGAGGGAAATAAATAAATTTAAAAAATCGACATTCCGATGGGAACCTCTACGGCATCGATCTTCCGTTTTCATATAAACAGTTGCCGTTCATAAGGATAAATTGCAAGGCAATGGGAGTGCTTGTGTCGCTTCGAGGTTTTCGAATCCAATGATGTAAAAATGGAGTGTTTATATAAATGTTTGTAAGACTCGTTTTCATAATTCATAGCGGTAAAAAAAATGTAATTCACTATGAATTGTGTAGGCAATAATTCCACAGTTTTTTCCGTATGATTTCACTAAATGTATAAGCCAAAAATCATATTTAAGTAAACGCTCGTATTTTTAGACTTATAGTACACTCAACAAAATTACTCGACTCTGATTGGTCGATAGGAGTACAATTATAGCGTTAACTGTACTCCGTAGGAAATAAATAAATAGAAATAAGTTGCTATGGCAACACGGCCAAAACAATTATTTTCTATCATTTTGTACTCAAAAAACATATCAATAAAATCTTAAAGCCGTAAGAACTAATCTTTTTTATGCATTTCAGTTGCGCGATGGACTGAAAATCAGCCACCAAATAGACAATGATGAACGGCGTCACTTCGCATTTTTTACTGAAATATTGTTGATTGAACTATTAAACAAATATCGCACGATCTTCTCGTACAATTTGGAATTAATGTTTTGAAAGTTTTTGTAATTGCACACTCGGGTCCATTAATTCCTAATTGTAAGAGAAGATCGTACGATTTCCTTATAGTTATTATCATTTAATCGACAGGGCTTGTGTAGTATATACAACTTGTGTACTTCCTAAGAACGCGCGAGCGCATTGGTTGTAATTGGAGGTGAATATTTTACGATATTCACCTCTGAATCTCGAAATATTGAGTCGGCAACAAAATGGCTTCTGCCGGCAATCGTTTGCTACAATTTCCGATGAGGAAATCGAAAAAATTAAAGTAATTGCCATTTTTATCAATACTAAAAAGGGAACGATGTATGGCCTAAACGTTTTGCTATACATTTTGCTAAAAGTTTTGCGTGAATTTGTCGCGTGAACTAAAAGTTTCTGTTTGTTCGTTTTTATTTAATTATTGTATATAAAAATAAGTTACTATCTACACAAGTTGGTATATGCTAAAATAATTCGACTCAGGCTCAGTGAATATTTACCTCGTCGCTCATGCATTTATACAAATATCAAATGAGATGCATAATGTAAAATAACCCGCATTTGCAACGCCTAAAACCAGCTGATTTATAATATGTACGATATAATAGACAAGAAAAAAATGTTTTGACAGTCATTGAATAAAACAAACAATAAAGAAAGCGAGTTTTCTGTTTTGTATATCATTAAATATACTGAATAAATTAGATATCTGTATAAACGTATACTTCAACGTTTCTGCAATCGAGTGTATATATATATATACTTTATCACTTAACAGTTCATAGTATTATTTGTAAAGCGCATTTAGAGTCTATAATGCGCTATATAGGAACATATTTATTATTTGTATTATATATATATATATATATATAGTATAGTATAGTATATGAATATGTATATATAGTATAAACGATTCCATAGTCTGTGCACTGCTACGGCAAAGCTACGCGCACCATATGACTTAGTACGATATGGAGATTGTTCTAAAATTACTCCTTGTGTGGCACTCCTTAGCGTACGAGTAGGTTGGTGTATTTTGAGAATATCTGTTATATAGGATGGAGCGAAACCGTATATAGCTTTGTATGTGACCGTTAAAAGCTTGAATTCAATTATTTTATTTACTAAAAAATATATAAGGTAATAAAAGCTTAATTAAATTAAGACTGTAATGATACATTACGAACTCTTTTAGTGAACAAACGAAAAAGAAAATTATATTCTTAGGAGGGGGGTGGGGGTGGGGAGAGTGGGTTGGAGTGCAGGACAAAATGCCTGTGATACAATAAATAAATAAAAAATAAATAAAAGATGATCGAGAATATTTTACAAAATGGCTTTCATGATCATGATCTCTTTTTTATGAAATGGTTCCAGTTGCTATAGTTATCTAAAACACGGCATAAAAAGTATGTTAAAAACATTCTTCTCGTGTGCATAGTTTAACATTGCATGAGTATCAACTCATACTCTTTATATAACGGTAGTGAGATATCGATATAATTAAACTCTCCATGAAGTATGGTATTAAAATCATGAACGATGAATCAAAATAGGTCAATGCTAAACATTTCATACAGTTTGTGGTGCTTAACTATTTAATACATGAAACCAGTAATGATGAAAAGGTAAATTATACATCGTGAAAAAGATGAAAAAACTTATTGACGTTTCGGACGCTATTCCTTCGTCGGAGTAACACATGAAGATGTAAAACAATTTATTAAAATACAAATTTTAACGAGCCAAAAGGAACTTGAATTCATATATGTAAGCAAAATAACTTTTCTTGAGACTCCCTAAATATCACTTTCAAGAACACCCTATTTTTTTGCTGAAAATAATTCGGTACCTCCCATTTTGTCTTCCGAACCCCCTCCCCCCCCCTCACCGACTAAAATTATGGCCGGTCCCTAACGGCAATGCTGACATACACTTATTTCAAAAAAACATGATCATCGTAAAAGGCGATAGGCCATTATTCCGAGACGGACATGGTTTATTTTTCGACTACAAAGAATAACATTGAATCATAAGACGAAACAAAAGTCATTCCAGCTATTCTTGGAACATGGAACCTTGTGCCCAATACCAGTAACCAATACTGGTTTTTCTTGTTGATTCTAAGGAGTGCCTACCCCCCAAACCCCCCCCCCCCCCTCTCACCCCCCGAGTTAATTAAAACCAAATCCTGGATCCCCCTTGGACTGAACGTATGTGAAATGTTTCTACCCATATTCCTTTTTGGTCCCAGCTTTGTAGTTTTTCAGGTATGACTCAGTTAATTGAAAAAATCCAATATCTATATATCTCAACAACAACAAACAAGACCCTTGTCTACCATTGTTATAACCATCACGATGAATGTATTAAAAAGAAATATACTGAACGACATGTTGAGTGTATGACGTCACAGAGCCTATAGAAACTCGTAAAAATATAACACTTCCATTGGAATATAAAGAAAAAAACTTTAACCACTGATTATTAGACCCTTAAAGATTTTCCATTGAAGTTTCAGCCAAATTAAAATTAAGAATTAATGGTACTGTTTCACGAGGGACGGGGTTAACTTTGGTAACGTCTGCACCCATGAAATCCGCCCCCTTCATTCCGTTTGGAGGCAGAGGCTGCATCGTCCAATGCGACGAAAGGAAATTTAAATACAAACCGAAGGTGAAATGAATATACTATTCGTGTATTTATACATTTGCAACTTGTAGATAAATTGCCGTAATAAGCTTTGTGAAACTGGCGTTTCGGACGTTAGTCCTTCGTCGGAGTAAGAAAAAAGAAAGGATGAGAAGTGGGTGAATAAACACTAGGGTGGGAAATAAAGTGATCAATATGAAACAAAAAGGAAACAAAAAAGGATCGAAAAAACAACAAATGATAAATGGACAGCGAGGCATGACTTATTACAAGCGAAGCGTTCATTCATCCCAAGGGGACGGATGGTGCCGTGTAAGTGAATAAGACTCATTTCTAAAGTTTTGCGGGATTTTTTATTGTTCTTCAGCAGGGACTGATAGAGTGTGGGGAATGTCATTTTTTCCACAAAAAAAAAAGTGAAAAAATTACAAGGCTGAAAAAATAAACTAATCTTTACGACGAAATATACGTTATATACAGTGTTTTGAAATGTCAGTACTATCAAACAATTGCACTGAAGACATTCAAAAAAATTGTAATGGATACTTAACACACGTAACTGTTTATGTGTCTGTCCGTTCTTCTGATTATGGACATATTTTTATTGCATTTTTTAAAATTGGCAATGAATGATCTTCTCTGAAGCCATAAAATGTTTACGCTGTTCGTTTTTTCTTTTAAGACTGGTGAAACATTGGATGATCATTTTGTCGAGTTGTGTCCACTGAAGCAATATTATGAAGTGATCGTTAGTATTTATGATAATGATAGTGCATTTATATAGCGCATAACCAAATGAATGCTCCATGCGCTATAATAACAACAATAAATAATAATAATAAAAAACTAATGATAACCAAAAATAAAAAAAGTTTTTAAACAGATGAGTTTTAAGTTGCTACTTAAATTCAAGGACAGTTTGACAGAAAAAAAGTGAAAAAAGTACAAGGCTGAAAAAATTAACTAATCTTTACGACGAAATATACGTTATGTACAGTGTCTTGCAGGTTTGTAGGAAGTGATCATACTCTTTATGTAGTTTGGAAACTGATGGCGAAGAGCTTTAAAAGTGAGCAATAAGATCTTGTATTTTATACGTTCTGATACAGGTAGCCAGTAAAGATTCTTTAAAATTGGAGTGATCTATGATAGTGTTTTCTGGAGAGTGTTAGCAGTCGGGTGGCAGCATTCTGAATAGATCGGACCTTGTCAATGGAACATTTAGGAAGACCAAACAAAAGAGAGTTAGAATTGTCAATTTTCGATGTTATGAAAGCATGAATCAGTTTCTCAGTGGCTTGTAGTGAAAGAAAGAAATCTTCGTATTCTGGAAATATTCTTGAAGTGGTAAAAAGCAGACTTTGATAGTTGTTTGATGAGGAGCCATGGAAAGAGTTGAGACAAACATTACACCAATGTTTCTTGTAAGGGATGACGGAGAAATAATATCAGAACCAATTGGAGATTGGAGGAAAGGATATTTGATTGTTGAATTTTAAATAGAAGCAAAGACGTTCAGTTTTATCTTTGTTCAGTTTCATCTTGATGATCCAATGATTGACATCCAATTATCAACATCCACAAGAGTGACAGTTGTTTACTCTTTGCAGGCGATTAATTGCATGTCATAAGTATTGTTGTTAGCAGATAATGTTGTATATATTTGTGTATCATCAGCATAAAAACGAAAACGCATTTCATGCTGTTTGAAAATACTAGAAACTCGGCGAGGTGTATGACAGGTAAAGAATAGGCCCAAGCACTGATCTCTGGGGTAGACCTAAGTCTAGACTCTTTTTAAATGATGACACACTATCAATGTTGATAAGTCATAAACAATAATGCCAGTCGAAGCTTTTTTTAGGTATTCTATGAAGTACTCGGTCAATCGAACGCAAAAGAGCAAAATTGTCAGTACCAGCTTCAGTAGTTCATTTTAGCTTCAGAAATAAGGTTTTTAACAAGATTACATTGTTCCACATACATTTCACGATCAATAGTTAAACCAGAGCGTCGTGTGACTTAAAAAAACTTTTTTTTAAAACTCTAATAAGTCCTCAAAACAAGGAGGAAAAAGAAAGAGAGAAAGGGTAAGAATGAAAAAGGAGATGGATGAAAGAGAGGAAAAGGAAAGGGAAAAGAAAAAGAAAAGAAAGAAAGCAGAAAAAAAGAAGTGGAGAACAGGAGAGGAAAGCTAAACGTGTGAATAACAATCAATATACTCAAAAAAAAATATATATATATATAGAAACTTTATTGCTCTTTATGTTCGTCATACATAAAGTTAAAGGTTATTTTATAAATAGAGAAAGGTTACTATGTAGACGAGGTTAGGTTTTCGTTTTCTCCCAGTATTTTGCTGCCATTTTGTAGGTTAAGAGCATTTTACATGCATTTTAGGACTAATAATATCTATAACAAATAAATATGAGTAAATAAGTAAGTAACTATAAGTAACTACTATTAGGGAAATATTCTACATTATGTGTCAAGTGAAGTTAATAAAGAAAATAACAATGTTGTTTGAGTTGTTTAGACCTTTCCTGGTTTAGTAGAAAAATTTTAAATAGTATTCTTACGTGTTTTGAGATCAATGGGAATACTATTCCACATATCTATTGCCATATTTATTCGTTCGTCCGTTCGTTTGTTAGTTCGTTCATAAATCTCGTGTTTGTCGGGAAAGCCTAATGACCCACTTACACTCGTTTCTGAAATAATATGTAAAAAAAGATAAAATATTCAAATAAGGGAAAATAGGTCCTCCATAATTTACGTCAAAAACGGGCCAAAATAATGGAAATATTTAATTTTACTTTCTATATGATATTATATAAAGATTATATATATATATAATAAAATATATGCGTCCGTATATGCTTTCGTATACAGCTGTATGACTTTTTTCAAATAGCGTATGTATTTTTTATTTTTATTTATTTTTCCTTCTTTAGTTTCATTTATATCTGTTTTGTTTACCCTCCCTCGATCGGGATCGTATCTCGTATCTCTCGATTCTATTATTGACAGATCGACTCGTTCATGAAAATCGAGACACGTTTTGAAAATCGAGACTCGTTTTGAAAACGGGACTCGATGACCAGAATCCTTGAGAGATCCTAAATTATGTATTGTTGGTAGGCTTTGGGAAGGTACTTTTGTAGTCTTTTAAATTGGTACGCAATTTATGCTAAAATGCCAAATATAATTTCCAACTGCTATGCAAAAATTTCTAAAGTTTATTCATTTACATGCCATTATCTGCTAAGGTTAAATTATGGGGGGAAATTGAATTCAGTTAACAAGAAAAAAAAAACTAAAATAATAATGCTAAAAGGGTAAAATATAGACTGTTAAGAAATGAAAAAAAGTTATTGACGTTTCGGATGCTATTCCTTAGTCAGAGTAAAAGAAAAGGATGTGGTAGAAAGGAGTGTTTATAAGATAGAATAAGACAAAAGAAACAATTGAGAACAAGGTAGACAACAAAACAAAAACAAATATCAAAAATACAAAAGAATGGGTATTAGTTGAAAGGAAAGCGTTCATTAATCCCGTTGGGACTAAGAGTGCCTTGTGACTTTTTCTTCTTCTAGGGAATCCTGCACCAACAATGAAGACAGCTTTAATTCACATTTATTTTATTCAGTAAAGTTCAAAAGCATGTATAGTTTAAACAATTTTTTTATGTCTGAAACTGTAGTTAAAAATAAAAAAATGGAAATTATCAATTTTTGTTTAATATCTGAAGCGTCATGTAATATTTATAAAAGTGATATGTAACAAAATATGAAAAATAAAAGAGAGTTACATATAAATATGGATAGTCTGACTCGTGTTTGTCTGAATCGTGTATAAATGTAAAGAAAGAAAACGGAATTATAAAATGCATCTTATATATATGTATAAAGGAATTTGAGTTTTTCTTGGTTTCGTTTATGATTTTCATTCTTTTTCTTTCAAGCTTCATTTGCTAATTGTTTTTAGACCTAGTTGAATGTATTCCAGCTAGGTGATTTAATTTCTTTATCTGCATAAAGTGATATACATATAGTCCGAACATCATAGACTCGGGTAATCGAAACAGTTGCGGTTTACAAAGCATTCGAGAGAGCAACTATTTATGAAAAAATTATAAAAAACATCAAAGACAGCTTGGAATGGGTACGGCACGCGCTTCATATGTCATACCAAACTTTCGCTGATGCATCTACGACGCTCGATCATTCGAACGACGCACGTTCACCCTACACGACGCTCGTTCACTCAACATCGTCCGGACCGGACATGAGCCATACGGATACGACGCTCGTTCAATGAATCGTACACGATTTGATAAACGAGCGTCGTATCCGTATGGACGTGCGTCGTTTACCAGAAACAATGAATGATCCCTCGATTAAAGCCCCTCGATTGAATCGAGACTCGTTTTTGGGAATCGAGACATGTCGTTAGAGATCGAGACTCGTTCTTGGAAATCGAGACACGTTTTGAAAATCGAGACTCGTTTTGAAAATCGAGACTCGAAGACCAGTATCCTTGAGAGATCCCTTGATAATAGTACTTATGCTCTCTTTTCAATTGAATTTTATCATTTGAATACTCCAAAAAGTCGGTGTCACTCCAACTTTCCATAACAGTGGATTCACGTATACTATAAGGACACTTGATCTCAAGCACAGCTTGTCCACAACATGAACATGACATAAACCCATCTGGGCTTGCACCAATGTATGGTTTATCTTTAACAACATATAAGCCAGTTTTTGACAGTTTGCAATTTGTGTGGTTTGCAAGACCAACAGCATGAAGTTCTCGCATTGCTGTATCTTCATTGTCCTTGCCCCATCTAATAGGAGGAACATGGTCCAGATTCTCTGAACCATGAACAAGATTGGACAATAAAGGAGTTGTTTTGGGCTTCAAATCTCCTCTATTTCTTGTAAGTGCATCTACTTTAGTGCATACATCTTTCATGTTGGAAGCAGTTATCCTCCCCTTTCTGTGTTCTTTCCACAGGTAAGAGGATGACTGTCCTTTTGTTTCTCTTTCAATTTGAGAAACATCCTCATCAGTCAATGATAAGCTCTCCATAAAGCCTGACATCTTGTCTTGGTCACTTATTTCTACTTGAATGCCATTACAATAATCCTTGACAAGATTGGACATGCACAAATTCCTCTTTGGTTGACTGTGGCGATCTGATTCCACACTTTTAAAAATCTGCGCATTTGGGGCTACATTTTTAAGGCCATCTACAAATCCTTTCTTCTTCTCTTCACTGATGTCTCGTTGGCCTTCCTTCCTTGGATCAAAATTCTTCCATGCTCTGCTTATGATTCCTTCAGAATCTCCAGACTGGGGTTTTGAAGCCTTGTCTCTTCTCAAGTTCAAGTCCATGATTTTACAAGGCTCAACATCTTTGCGAGTTGACTGATTCCAACTGCATGGAACTGAGGTACATGCAGGATTGTTGTAGCCACACTGAACTGCATGGTTGACTTTGTATAGCAAAGCAATCATGTGGTTACATGTTGCACTTGTGCCTGCTATACAAGTACACCAGCCACACACAATAGCTCCATCACTTTTTACCGCAACCCAAGCTTCATGAGGATCTTGTCTTATCCTCTGAGATGGAGTGACTTTGCTCTTGAGGACACATATATCATCATTATTCTTCGAATAATACACAGTGTCAACAAAGTTGCTTTTCCAGTATGAGAAGGCCTTTTCATCTTTGTATTTTCCTATGTATGTGGCATCGAACTCTTTGTGTAATAGAATAAAAGAAAAGATTTTACCAAGGTCAACTGATGGCCATTTGGTCATGTCATCTAGCCATTGGATGTCACTGGCGCTGGGATCCTTGATGGTGTATTTTGTTAGTCGACTCTGGTATTCGCTCTTTATGCTTTCAAACTGCTGCTCGGCGGATAGCTTGATCGGTAGTTTAAACTCATAGGCTGAAAAAACTCTAGCAATCAACTCTATCTTTTTACCAGTGACCGAAACACCTCTGATGTTTAGGTAATCCTTTAGCGATCCTAAAGGTAAATCTAAGAAGTCTTCATATGTGTAGTTCGTTTCCATCTAAAAAATATACAAATTTAAAATGTCAAATCACCAAAAAATATGGTTGCATCTTATAAATAACAATAAGATAGGAAGATATTAGAAATTAGCGGCTTTTTAGTCCGTATAAGTATCAGTTATGATACGCCTTACACGAAGCCATCAAAAGAACACTCCTGGCATACGACCACGCAGTCGAAGCCCTGACAAACATTGGCTAATATTAAGCTAAATAACGCCTTCTGAAGCTAGATATTCACGCTACAATTATGTTATAGTCTTACCTTTCAGATCCTGGAAGGGTTTTTCTATACATAAAGTTTGAAACTGTAAAAAAGAGAATTTTTGAAGAGGTGTCACGTCACGCTCGAGAAATTTACAAGAAATGTATGGAGCTTAGTAGCCTGGCCTTGTTATTCCTTGCCTACTCGTCAAAATGGCGGGGAAAACCGTCACTCCAACTATTCCACCACGATACAACTTATAATGGTAACTTAGTTTAGCGAGTTCACTTCGCTTTCTCACAAAAGCAAACAAACAAAAAACAAACGAAAAACCAGGAAATTTGAAAATTTGGATAAGTTTTAAACTGAAAAAACATCGAACCTAGTATAAAATATAGGCTTTTTTCTTCGCAAACTGAAACTTGACAAGATGAGCGAGATAATTCATGAGATAATGTATTTTACGCGACAACAAACCGGAAATGGACAGATTAACATACGATACACACCTGGCATGCACTCCTATATGACATAAAAAGACGGTTTTTTTACCTTCAAAATTAATAAATTGTCTAGGAAGTATTTAACTTCATTGTACTGTTTTTACAGTAAACCATTGTGTTGCGTTTACGTATATACTGACTGCGTTTTCGGGAGGTCGCAGGTTCTGATACCCGCCGACTGGGCCTTTCTAGATCTGTAAATGGTTAGACCTCGTGGCTCGGACGACAACGTAATGGCGTACCTAAACTGTGGACTTAAAGCCCTGGCCGTGACCACCCTCGATTGCCTATATCTCGTACTAGCTACCTCAATCATCTCATTGTAAAGCGCCTTTGAACGTATATGGAAAAGTGCGCTAAAATTAATATAAATCCATTATCACTGATCATTATCCTCATCATGTAGGTTTCCTGAGCTCAATCTAACTTTATTCGGGAAACGCGCAGCATACGCAACGCTCTGATCTTGGAATGCCATGAAAACAAGCTTTTCCTGTATTGACAATATGGGTATAACTAGTTTGCGATCGGTGCTTTGAACTACTAACATCTGCAGGGCTGTGGCATTGTTTGTGGGATCTTGAACAAATTCAAAACTGTTCACCTTCTCAAGTATGCGGATCATTGCAAGATTCAGTCTTGGACATATACACTGCTCCAAACATGAAAGCATATGGGTACAGGGAAATTGATATTGAAAGAAAAATTCAATTTGCCCGATTTTGAGGGATCCAGGAACGGAGTCTTGAAAAAGTATCGTGTAACTGTTTCTTGAAGTGACTCTTTTGTATGAAACTGAATGATAAATGGATTCACGCAATTTAGTTCTCTTGAAATATCGGTGCCGAAATTGGAGCAAAGCCCAAGTTTGCACCTAAGTCATTTATTTGTTTATGGTTTAGATTCATGTTCAATGGACTACCGAAGGCGAATATGTCTTTCTCGATCATGATTTCTTTTGCAACATGTGACGATATTGTCAAAGACTTATAGAATTCGTTTTCCTTAGATTGTGGTGTAAGCTGCGAAGCAAGAGCAGGCAAATACTGATTTATTGCAACAGCGGACACTATCTGGAGGTCAACATTTTGTGTTCCATGAAAATAATGAAGTGAGATGCCATTATATTTTTTGAATGGAAATCATCTTAAATCATCGGCTAAGTGCAAGAGAGAATGAACGTTGATAGTTTCTTTACTTTGGGAATAATGTGGGAAAACAGGAGTCAAAAATGTTTGAGTAATTTGTTGGCACTGCGAGTCCCATACTTGATTTTTTATCCCAAACTCATACGCATAGCGTAAGGTAAAGACTAGATAAATAGATAAATAACTTAGTAAATGTGATTTTAACAAATAGGAAAAACTACGAAACATTAAACTGCAAAACGATAAGAAATATATGGAAACGAATAACTTACATTTGTGTATGAAGGGACGAACTGCGAGCACCAACTAAGTATTTGCATAGAGGGCGTATATAAGGCGTACAAAAGATCCTAAGGAACAAGACTAACAATGACGAAAATACTTAGAATGAAACGAGTGAAACAAAAGCTATAGAACACTTATAAACAAATCTAAGACAAAGAAAACTACACTAAAAACTCATTATCGGCTTTTCAGATCTAACACAATTGGTGTGCATGGTTGATTTGATCATAACTTATGCTCTCTAAGTATTAATTAAACTGACAACCATTATAAAAAAGATTAGATGCCATGCCATTGAAAAATAGTGTTATAAAAATATACTGTTTCACGAACACTATAGCAGACATGCATTCAAACATTAAAAACCTATAAAATGATTATCCAACAACTTTAAAGTTGAGATCCAATTTTCCCCCAAACCAATGGGTATAAAGAGCAAACAAGAGTGCAAACACTATACCTGTATCTGTGTTGTGAATACTATACAATTACACTGCAGTATTAATATATAGAGCGATATATATCTTTAAGAAATGAAATAAGTCATTAAAGTTGAAAGCCAGTTTTCAACCCCACAATGGTTTTGTTGTTATCTACACTTTGAACTAAATATTACATTGTAGCTATACCAAACAAGGCCAACCAGACAAATTTTCATACAATGAGTATCAGGAGTGAACGAATAGCATTTCAAACTCCAAAGCTATTCAAGATCCCCACAGCCTCAAAAATTTTATTTGTGATTCCCTCTTGAATTTTTTTATATTTTTTATTTAAACATATTTATCATAACATTTGCCCCAAAAGCAACGAGACTTAACAAGGGGGCTTACGTCTATTTTACAATATAAATAATAAATAGCAAAAGCGGAAATTAGAAAATAAGTACAATAAATACACAATAAATACGAACTAAAATTAGTACAACAATCTTATAATGAGATAACAATAGGGGAAAAAAAACTATGTAGCATCAAAGTCGGATTGAAAACGATTAGTAGCTAGAATATATTTTTGAACTTCAGAAAATAGTTTATAATTACTTTTTAAGTCTAATTCCTTAAAGCCATAAAGTAAACAATTTAATTTTTGCTTTTTTGAGAACAAATTTGTCCACAATGATCCACAAATCTGTGCAATTGAGGTAAGAAAAGAAGAACGTTGAGCAGCGAATCGAGGACATACAAAGAAAAAGTGCATTACTGTTTCATTCGAAGTCCCACAAACACATTTCGGAGAAGGCGAACAATTGATACGAAACAAATACTCATTTAAAGCACACGCTTCTAGTCTAAGCCGGGTGTGTAGAATAGACGCTGTTCTGGAAAAGGAATAATCAAATAATTTGTTATATTTTGGGGAAAAGAATTTGTCACAAATCTCGTTTTTAAAAGTTTGCAAAGATCCTATATTCCTAGGTTGTAGATCCAAAGAATTCCATAATTTAACAACCGACGGAAAAAAAGACTGTGCAAAACGTTCTGTCCTACAAGGAAAAAGACAGAAATTAGAATTTGATCTGAGAGCGCGTTTTGATTGCTGATAAACTGTGGAAGGAAGTAACTCGGAAAGATAGAGAGGGGTCGCATTTGACACAATTTTATAAAAATGTACAAGTTTATACATACATACATACATACATAGTTTATTCAAATCGCAAATAAATTATTGACAAATAGTAAAATACAAGTAAGAGCAGAGGCTAGCAAAAAGCGATACAAATAAGACAACAAAGCACAATAATAGGCGACTTGAAAGGAAGTTATGAGGTTATCCCTATGTGAAAACTCCCAAGAAAAACAACAAAACATGACAAAAATGCATTATAAAGAAAGACCCTAAGCAGCGTAATTAGCGAAAAATGCTCTATAAATGAAGTATAAGTATATGAATATGTACTAAATAAAGGAGAGACAAGCTCTCCGCCACCCTGAGCCCCACCCCCGCACGCGCACCCACCAGACAGATTATGAAGTCTGTCCGCCTGGTGAGCGCACGCGCGAGAAACCCAGAGCAACAGAGAACCCGTCTCCTCCTTAATCTAGACTCTACTAAAAAATATACTAATCGATGTGTACTGCAATATGTAAACATTAAACACCTAAGTGAGATTTCAATTTCTGCTTAAATGATCTAAACCCATCGGTTTCAACAATGTCTTTAGGTAGATCGTTCCACATATTAACAACTCTGACGAAAAAGGAGTATTTGTAGCAGTTAACTCTGGCTGCTTTAACATAAAGTTTGTAGGAATGATTAGCTCTGGTAGACGTAACTTTCGTAAATTCAAAAAAGTCACGGAAATTTAGAATACCTAAACCGAAAACTATTTTGTAACATTCAACTAGAGTTAGGTAGTCCCTGCGGGTCGAGAGAGTAGGCCACTTCAATATTTTACGTCTTTCTTCGTATGTCATTTCCCCTCTAGTTTGTCGAAGTGCTAGTCTGGAAGCTCTTCTTTGTACTTTTTCCAATGCAGTTATGTCTTTCACCAGGTGTGGACACCAAACGGGTGACGCATATTCAAGGATTGGTCTTACAAGCGCGATATATAGCATCGAAAAGACTGTGGTATTGGCGGTGCCAACAGTTCGTAAAATAGTCCCTAGGACTTTGTTAGCTTTATTTACGGTGATGCCAATGTGTTCACCCCAGGATAGATTATTGGAGATAGTAACACCAAGATCTTTGAAACTATTAACGTCCTTTAAAGTCTCCCCTAAGATGTACTTCGGTTTGGACTTGTCGCGCAAGTGGGTTATACGCATAGATTCACATTTATCATTATTAAAGCGTAACTGCCATGTGCATGCCCATTCTCTAAGATGGTCTAGATCGTGTTGAAGAGCTAGTGTGTCTAGAACAGGGTCAATAAGCTGCCTGTAAATCTTGGTGTCGTCCGCGTACAGTTTCACATTAGAGGAAATGCGATCTGTGATATCGTTAATGTATAGCAAGAAGAGGATGGGACCTACGATTGTACCCTGAGGTGTTCCAGATACCACTGGAAGCCAGTTTGAACAAGTTCCTCTTATAACCACACGTTGGTGTCGATTAGAGAGAAAATTTCTGAACCATAGAAGTAAGCTCCCACATATTCCGTACATGTTTAGTTTTAAGAGCAAGCGCTTGTGTGGCACGCTGTCAAAGGCTTTCGCCAGGTCGAGGAAGATTACGTGTGTAGGGATAGAAGAATTTCTTGACTTCGCCCAATCATTAACAGTAGATAGCAGTTGAGTTACAGTAGATCTTCCTTGAAGGTAACCAAACTGGTTGTCGTTTAATACGTTTAATTCACGCCAGAATTCAATAACATTGTTTTTGATAATTTTTTCACCAATTTTACATACAATAGATGTGAGTGAGATTGGGCGGTAATTTTCCCTAAGGTGTTTAGAACCTTTCTTGTGGATTGGCGTAACGTCCGCTATTTTCCAGTCGTTAGATAGAGTACCAGATGTAAATGATTTGTTTAACAGTACTGTTATGGAAGGTGCCAGCATCAATGCGAACTCTTTCAGTATACGCGATGGAATGTAATCTGGCCCTGGGGATTTGTTAGGCTTCAGGCTCAGAAGATGTTTCTTGACTTCATTAGTAGAACAATAGATGTTTTCCAGTTTTTTGTCAACAATGCGGTTTAGTGACGGAAAAGTATCGTGGTTTTCCACAGTAAACACTGAAGAAAAGTACTCATTCATGCTACTAGCGATATCGTAGTCATCAGTTAAGATAGTGTCGTCGATTTTCAGCGATAGGAGATCGTTTGTTCCATTACGTTTAGATTTTACAAAGTTCCAGAAAGGCTTGGGGTTGTCTTCCTTTAAATCTTGTGCTAGATCGTTAATATACGCCCATCGAGCAAAGTTGCATTTCCGTTTGACTGTGTTGTTTAAACTACGGTACTTTACCCACAAATTCTCATCATTACGTCTTTTTGCTCTTTTGTAGAGTGACTTCTTCTTTTTACATAGTGTTATAAGTTCTTTTGATATCCATGGCGCATGGAGTTTCTTTTTAGGTTTCCGTTTCGGAATACACTCGTCTACAGCTGTGAAC
The DNA here is from genome assembly GCF_029948245.1 of Actinia tenebrosa. Taxonomy (NCBI): domain Eukaryota; kingdom Metazoa; phylum Cnidaria; class Anthozoa; order Actiniaria; family Actiniidae; genus Actinia; species Actinia tenebrosa. The sequence continues at coordinate 6,266,594 of NW_028292580.1, forward strand.
AGTAGATCTTTCCAGCAGGTCCAGTTGTAATCAATATTATCCTCCAGAAAAGCACAGTGCCACGGAATATAAGAAAGAAGTGAGCTCAGTGAATCCCAGTCAGCTTTCTTGTAGCAGTAGACATATTTTTGTGATTTACGTTGGGCATATGGTGATCCGAGTAGTGTGAATGTGATGGAGTTATGATCGGAAATGGTTCACCAACCAGCAAATCATCAATAATATCGGGTGATGTAGAAAACACAAGGTCCAGCACGTTTCGGTCTCTGGTGGGTTCACATACTAGTTGAGTGAAAAAATTATCTTGTATAATATCTGTCAGTAAAGTGTAGTTTTATGAACTGTACGTCTAGAGCTTAACTCATCCCACGCTAATTCCTCACGTAAAAGTTTAGAACTAGTTCCTTTAATTGCACCAGTGACCACTGTGGCAGATTCGTACTGAATATGTTCTAACAATTCCACTTCAGCTTTAGAGCAATTATCCCAAATAACGTCAGCATATTCCAAAAGAGACCTAATTAAACTTTTATATAAACAAATGAGAGTTGATCTATTTAGTTTATACTTTAAAGATTTCAGTAAATTAAGTCGTTTATATGCTTTGTCACTTTTCTTTACAACGTGCTCTTTCCAAGTCATATTACTAGTCAAAGTTACCCCAAGATGCTCATGGGTTTTGACATCGTCAACCCTTCCATCCAAAAAAAGGTCGGGGTGAGGGTCATTTTCACGTTTCAAAGAAAAAGTGATACACCGTGATTTAGAAGGATTTAATGTAACTTTCCATTTATGAGACCAATCACTAATGCTGGAAAGATCACGGTTAAGTCTGTCAGCTGATAAGTAGGGTTTATCTACAATTTCAAAGAGAGTAGTATCATCTGCATATATATAAGGAAGATAGTTAAGACCAGATACAATATCATTTATATAAACTAAGAAAAGAAGTGGGCCTAAGACTCTTGAAATTTGTCTGTGTGGGCCTAGTTAAGGTAGTAAAACATGGAGGGGAAAAAAAAAAAAAAAAAAAAAAAAATTATAACATTATAAAATGCAAAAGTAATAAAACTAAAAACAAAAATAAAAAAATCTAAGACCTCAAAGTTGATATCCAATTTTCAACCCCAATGGGTAAAGAGCTGTGGTGCTTTTCTAAAATTAAATGTTCCAAAAATAAATAAACGTTTTTGCTAACACCAATAGGGTAGCTTGCATTAAACGAGTAATAACTACCTGTGAGAGTTAAAACTGCGGTAGCTATTTTATTTTCTGGCTTAAAATTGCATACCACCATGGCTTCAGCAGCGATGCATAGTGACTGAACGTCAATAACTGTGCCAGTTGAAATCAGCCTTGGTGATGTTGTTTTGTTTATTTCATCTGCAACTTCTTCATCCTTCTGCAAATGATTTAAGCAAATGCATGCATTGAGTGTACAGACAGGTGAAAAACAGTGCTATTAGGGTTCGGATAACACCTCTTTCAGACTTCAATGGTCAAGTTACATCATAAATTATCCATACCCACCCCACAGAAGAATTTGGAATTTCCGAAGAGTGGGTGGGTCAGAGAAAGAACAAAAATTACAGGGTTTGTACGGAAGAAAATTGGAATTTCCGGGGGGTATGGGGGTGTCTTAAAAAAATTCCTCCGTGAGGGGGGTATGGATAATTTTTGGAACTACATAATATGCATATCAAAAGAAGCATTTTCTGAAATCATCAAAATTAAAAGAGTATGTATTGGTTTGATAATGAAAGGCTTGGGTAATCATTTTCAGAAACAAATAAATGTACTTGGCCTATCAAGATGTCTTCACCTATACAAATATATATATCATTTTGCATAGCAGAAAATACTCACTTCAGCAATTTTCCAAAATGTTTCTCCTGGAAAATTTGAACTGGTCTTTCTTTCTCCAAGTGCATATGGCAAGGAAGCCATCACACATCGCATTTCCATTTCTAAATAACAAAGTTTAAAATTAATTATAACCTTTTGTATATAGTATCTAAATCAACTCTTAATTATTTAATTTTGTTGATTCACAATTTAAACACAAAAAACGTTGTAAAATGAAGGGCATAGGTGGGAAAATGTTTGCCTAAATTGTCCCTTACCCCCTACTCAATAATTATCGGTATTGATTCTAAATTAAGTAAATAGTTGAATTGCAAAAGATTTTTTGTTATTTGAGTGATGCATCTTGGATATATCAAGGTTTAAACTTCCAATATGCTAATGATCATGATGTCATAGAGGCATTTGAGTTTATTTGTCATAATTTGAAATTTGAAAATTATAGCACTGATTGCCATGAGAAAACAAATTAGCTATGAGAAAATAAATTAGCAATGTTTTATACAGCCTATTGTACAGGCGGAGAAAAGTTTTGTATATTAAATATTGCTTCAACTATTCACCTCAGGTAGAATCAATACCAAAAATATTGAGTCTTTAATAGGGTTGAGGGGCACTTTAACAGTAAATAAAGATAAAAAGGGTGAAGGCTGGAAACACTAGTATCTACTTAATAAAGGGGGTCTGATGAATAAACTAAGGTTATCATATGAATTTTAATCATATAGGCATTACCAGTTTCATCACTGGAGTCATGGTCGTCCAGCAAGGACAAAATATCTTTGATTTCTTTTTTGCTTGTTTTTCGCAATGCAGCCAGCATAGCTGGTCTGTTTATGTTCAGCTTTTCTCTTAGGTCTTTCATTTTGACCTTACCAAGAATTCTTTCAAACTCAGCTTTTACCTATAAATATCAATCAAAAAAAAATCATTTTAAGGTTACTAGAATGTATATAAAGTACTTTATGTCCAAATTCAGAAAAAGATGTACAAATTCAGAGGTTTAAAAGTCAAGTAGTATTAGACCTGATAAAACATGATCTTTAAGTTCACATTAATAATCTCTTTCATAAACTCATGAATAATTAATAAAGCAATATGTAATGATGCATTTGACACAGGAGCAATATTGTGTATATATATCTCAAGCATGTTAAGGCTTGGTATTTTACTGGTTTGTTGAAAAAACACATTTAGTTTAATCTTAAGAGCGGATGTCCCTAAATGTCAACTACCGCGGGAAAATCGAAAAAATTCGAAAATTCCTAAAATATTCCAGAAGAAAGCCTTTGTGGTTCTTATTACCAGAAAAATACTTTTAGGATATTCCGCTTTTTAAATAGCGATTTTTTAAATGTTTTGTAATTCACGCCTAAAACGGCGATTTTGAGAGGCGAATAAGGCCGAGTTTTAACGATGTACCTTGCCCCAAATTTCTTCAAAATTTTTAACATTTTGTTTTCTACAGGTGATGTGAAGTTCGCCTAACCTTCTTCGCTTGATTATTTAAAATTGGCATGCAACGAATTTTTTTTTTTGATTTTTGAAGAAGGGCCTAATTTATTCAGTTTTGACAAAGTCAAATATTGACCATTTTTGAAAGCATTAAAAGTCAACTGGTACATCGATTAGCCTCATGATATTATATGCTGTGGATAAACAATCGTTTCAAGAGCTTAATACCGAAATCCAAATCTCGGGCACTTTAAATGGGAAGTTTTGAGAGCTTTTTATGTACATAGTACTTTCACAACAATAGTGACCTTTTGACCTGTCAAGCGATACCAGGAAATTACATTACTTCAGAAAAAAAAATTATGTACACACTTAAGATACCTGATAAGATAAACTGAAACAAATTATATAGAAAAGAATCCCTTTTGGAATAAAAAGGAAGAAAGAAAACGAAAGCTTTGTGGTAGAGAAACATACGGTTACATTTTTACGGCTTACAAGATCGGCTGATAATAAACATAAAGTATGCATATCATTATATAAGGCCGAAACAGCAACAAGCGCTTGGTGAAAATATATGAATTGTTGGAATGGCCAAATGAGTGTTTTACCATGAAATTAATTTTGATGAATGATTGTTGAATCTCACCTCTCCATCTCTAATTTCATTTGCAATGTGGATGTCTAAAGTATGAAGTTCTTGCACAAGTAGGTCATAGAGTCTATTAAAAATTCCAATGCTGATATGAAGTCCAGGCAAGCAAACCTTAAAAAGACATTCATCAAATCCCATTGATTAAAATTAATTGTTTTTCGAGTGCTCATATGGATTGGTTGTTCTTTATCTCTGCTGGTGCAGTATTTAAACCTTAGCATTAGTTTTTCTCCTCATCTATTTAGGTTAAATACCTATTTTCATTACAAACAACAGTGTTCAAAACTTCATATAATTTTATATTTGAATTTTTGCTATTAGTTGCTATGGAAACTGTTTTAAAATTAGTCTGCCTACCTGTTCGATTGGGATATCAAATAGAGGTGGACACTCAGTGATCTCAGCTTTCTAGGTTTTTGGCGACTAACTTTATTGAAATAAGTGTATCCATGGTATAACAAACAATAATATAAGGTCATTTTTCTTCAGTGATACCTTTTTCTAACCAGGTTCTATTTCTGATCTCCCTATGGGCACACTTGTTGAACAAAGGATCACCAAAGTCACTGTGCACATTGATTACATGGCTAAAGAAGGACTTAAACTTTGCCCGTATAAGATTACCATCACCACTATGTGTTGATTGTGCACTCCAATATAAGTGGTTCTCACAGGGCCTTATCCAATCCTTTAGAACTTCACAAGCCTTTTCTTTGGTCAATTTAGAGAGTACTTTCCTTATTTCTGTAAGAAAGAATAAAATGTTATACAAATACATTATCTTGATCAATTCACACACTGGCAGCAGCTATTACTGTTGAGTCGGCATTGAGATATTCTTTTGCTCAAAGAAACATGCAAGTGAAGCTATACTACTTGAAGCTATACTATTTGCCTGCTTCCATAATAACTGCAACTTAGAGCAACATCAGATCTGCCAACAATGCACATAGTGTCAGCAAGGCACCTACTTTTTTTTAAATGCCATAAGTCAAAGTAGTGTTTAATCTGGGTCAGTACTTTATTCATATGGCATGCAATTGTTGTATGTTGATCTGATAAGAATGCGGTAATCCCCAGGCCACACGTCTCCAACAAGTAATTCATACAGTTCTTAAATCCCATAAATTCCATTGCATTACTGGATTCTGCTTGGTTTCTCTAAACACAGTGACAATGAAAATAAAATTGACATGAGATATATCATATGCACCCCATGAGAAGTGTCTAAAGTTGGTGTCTGAAATCTGTAACAATAGTTTGGTAGTGGTTGGGATGTCCTCCTTGGACGAAACAAATGAGATATGTACAGTAACAAATAATTATGTGCATGAGAACTGTAATTAAGAAATAAATTACCTGAACTAGTGAAAAGTGTATTATTTTTGGCATGTTACAACACAAGATGGTGTAGGCCCCATATTTGGCATTATGCCCCATACTGTCGTGACGGGCATCCCCTGCCACTGTTAGACCATCCTTCACGTCCTTCAGTTTGTCAAGCAGTCTTGACTGGTATCTTTTCCAGTGAAGGTGAATCACAGGGAACAGTCGATTCTAAAAATAAGTAAGTAATTAATAGTCATTACTTTCAATAGAAATTTCTTTATGAAAAAACTTTAAAATGTTTTACAGTGCAGTACAGCTACTGGTTTTACTGTACTGCAACCCCAAAGTATTTGCCAACTACCCCCTCCAATCTCTCATTGATTACACTGTCAAACTCTCGCATTGTTCAAAGGGTCCAACTTGATAATTACATGCAAATACTCACTCTTTGGTGCTTGAAGAATGATCTCAGGGAATGGCAACCTAGACCCATGTGTGCAAAGATCTGGAACACTTTTGAAGCTGAACCCCCAGCAAAGAGTATAGCCATAGACAAAAGAAAATTTCCTGCAGGTCCTCTTTGGCCAGATGTAAATAACATTGAGGGCTGACTGTGCCAGGTAAACTCTTTCTTAGGACATTTTGGATTCCTACATGTGGTAGAAATCACTACTTCTGTTCCATTTTGGTTAGCCTCCACCATGGGACCATCAGCTTTACAAGAATGGCAGAAGCTGAACAGAAGTAGAAGTTGTGACAGGAAGACAATGTGCTTTGGCTCTGTCCGTAAGTTTTTCCCATGCATACTCAATCTGAAAGCAAAGGTAAATGGGAATATTATTAATATACAGAAGGATATCAATATCAAACAGTTGCAAAGACAACAATCAGTACTTTTCAGATTTATCAGCTATTTCTTCTTCGGATTCTGTTTCCGTCATATAAGAGTTATCATCATCGTCGTCGTCACTTGGACAAGGAAACTCATCTTCCATATTATCTTCTTCACTGCAACAATCATCCCAGTCACTTTTCTCTGTTTTCACAGTTCCATGCTGATCATCTTGATCTGTGAGGTCTTTGCTTTTCTTGAGGGCTGTAATTTCAGCTTCTAACTGTAATACTAAGGCAGATGGAAATGATCAGTGAATATTAGTGATGAAAATTCTACACATTGAAATATGATTTATAGTAAAATGTAGGTATCTCCAATCAAACACAAAAAATGGCTTATGAAAAATCAAGATAATTAATTTGTAAACTGATGCAGTATATAGTATCGATACAAACACTTTTATTATATTTTTATTATTTCATTCTATATATGTTACATGAAAAGTAAAACATAAGCTTACTTCTCTGATTTGCACATTCTAGTTGCTCCTCCTTTTCAACAACTTGATTCTTCTTTATTCGCAACCTCTTCCTCCAGCATGTTTTTTCCTTTTTCAGTCTTGAGCAGGACTTACATGACGTTTTGGTTTTCTAATAAGGTAAAAGAAAAGACTCAGTACACGTAAAATAAACTTACTCTGTTTGCAGTTATTAGAGAACACCTACTGTACAGTAGCCTACAGCTTCCCCCCATACCATAACTAACAATAATTCTTACCTCTGGTAAACTTAGCTTTACAGGCATCGGATCGGTACTAACATCCAGGTTATCTTCCTGTTCTGACAACGCGGGCGAAGAGGCAGTTGTGTCGTTGTTTACCGGTACCGTCGGAGGTACCGCAAGCGTGTCTTCTCGTTGTTCTAGGTGGACAGAGGCGGCTTCATTGCTGGTGTTGGTTCTATCCTTACTCGTAGATGGAGCTTGCACCTCTAGTCCTTTTTGTTGGTCATACTCATCTAAGGCAGTCTTTATTGTCTACAAATTAATAATAATTTCTGAGTTTTGCAATCAAAAGCAAGAAGCTTTGAAGTATTAGCTTATATCTCACCTTGCGTCTTTTTCGTTGGCTGATTCCTTCGCTCTCGAATGAAGCAACAGCTTGTAGTGTAGGATACACACAGACACCAAATTCATCCCTTTTCAGACGAGGAATTTGTGGCTTTTCATGCCCAGGCAGTAGTGCATATCTTATGGATAAATCCTCTGGTCGAAAGTGCTTTGAGCAGATGGAAGAACCCTTCGATTCAAAGAAATTTTTCCGCTTCTGGTTGACAAACTTCACCCAGGTTCTCCGCCGCCTCTTTGCTTCTGGCCGATTATCGTTAAAAAAGGGGATCGCAAATAAATATATTCCTTCTTTGGGGTTTGGGGTACTACTACAACCCCAAACGACACACCGATTCGGCATATTTCGCTTAAATTTTGCTATACATACTCTTCAAAAAACTCTCTTTTCACATTATTTGGCTTGTGTTCTTCACATCGGCATCGCTATCCTACCTTTGTATACGTCACAATAGTCTCGATCCAGGCCCTTGACTAGAACCGCGGTTTTCGGATGTCAACGCAAATTTCGTAAAAATTTAATACTTTCAAAAAGTCACCATAAATCGAGCTTTTACCCAATTTGAAAAAAAATAACACTATGTTTATTATAAATTCAATATCTTTTGATAACCAATGCGAATATTTTGGTTTTTTTTTAAGATTGATAGAGGTATTGTTTAGCTAAACGTTTAAAATAGTTCTTTAATAGTTCGACCGTTGAAAAAATTTAGGCAAATTCAATTCGTTTCAATTCAAGCAAAACCAACAGCTGTTTTAAATGTTCATTTCTTTCTTTCTTTCTTACTTTCTTTCTTTCTTACTTTCTTTCTTTCTTTCTTTCTGCGGTCTTTCTTGCGTGTGTATCTCCGTGGTCTCTGTCTTATTCTCGCTGAGTTCGTTCTGTCTTGTTTTTGGTTTCTTTCTTTCTCTTTCTTTCTTTCTCTTTCTTTTCTTTTCTTTCTTTGCTTTCTTTTTTTTTCTTCTTTTTTTTTTTTCTTTTTTTCTTAATTAGGTAAAACCAAGATGTATAGTTAATCTAGTAAAGAAATATTTGAGGGGGGATCCAGGGGCTGTTCCTAGGCGCACCGGACACCCCCAAAAATGTAGGCACAAAAGAAGTCAATGAAATTAGCATTATTGTTGACGTCATTTTGGACATCCCCCTTGCAAATTTCTGGATCCCCCTGTATTAAGGCCTACCCCGGGTCCTTAAATCGCCTTAAATCGCCTTAAATCGCCTTAAATTGCTTAAAGTCGCCTTAAAATGCCTTAAGTTTGATTGTTTTTTCAGACTCATTTTTTAAATATTTGTATTCATTTCTTCTGTCATTCATGCATTATGTTAAAAGGAGTTTGCTTGGTGGCATTATTATTGACCACCATTACCAGAACGCTTTGCAAATTTTCTTTCTTTTTGAAATTTATATTCCCTCATGAGAATAGTAAGAAAATTGATGAAATTAAAAAAAACAAACAAAGGGATTCTGGTAGCAGAGGTTCATGATGCCTTAATGCAAATGGCCTAGCTATTATGTATCATAGTGGAGCACTCATAGTCATATTAATGATTAAAAACGGACATTAACTCAACACATAACATTATGTAAATAATTAAGACATGCCACTTGTTTCATTTATGTAAAATGATTAAATTTTAATAAATAAATTTTCCATTGATAATATCCTAAATTATGTACTATTTGTTTAATTCAGTAGTATATCCAGGAATTATCCATACGCCCCCTCCCCCCAACCACACACAGATTCAATTTCGGAGTGGTGGATAGTCAGAGAAAGAACAAATGGAAGAAAATTAGAATTTGGAGTGGGTAAGGGGGTGTCTTTAAAAAAAATCCTCAATGTGGGAGGGGGTATGGATAAATTCTGGTACTACAGCACATTTTAATTTGTCTATTGGACAGATTACATTTTTTGGTTCAGTTGAGCTATACATAATTGCTCCAAATGCTACATTCTTAAATCAAATGTGTTAGTATCAAAGAGAACAGGAACTTCATTAAAATTCATTAAATGGACTTACTGTTGTGGTCCATCCTGTATTTAGTTGCTCAACTGGCACCACCACTGGTAGCTTGTTTTCTATATCTTTAATGATGCTGCCATAGTAAACTTTCACTGATGGAGTTAGCAGGTGGAAGTTTCTCCCTTCTACTGAGTTATTCATCCTGGATCCTTGGAATGAACTAAGTGGTTTGAAGTTATGAGCTGCTTTACTCTGCTCTTGCACGAGATCACATATAAGTGTTTTATTCGAAGCCTTTACTTAATAAAACTGACGGGCAGAACCCGGGAGGCAGAATTGCGACGCAATAGGTAATGGGACTCCATGCTGTCACGGCCTCGTCCAATTTCGTCCAATTTTTCTCGTCCAATTAGCCATTTCGGAGTTGAGCAGGGGATTGGGTACTAATCAAAGAAATATTTATCTAATTACGAAGCGAACCCTATCACATGAAAGGCAACCAAAAAGAATTAGCAAATTTACCAATTTTTAAAACGTTTGGATAAATACTAGCTAAACAGTATTTTTTCAAAGTTTTATCAAATTAACAGAAAATGTATGGTTTTGCTGGACGACGGTCAAAATCCCCATACATTCTTTGTAAATTGCAAGACCTCTCATAAATTGAGAACATGCGTAATAAGTAAATTACGAGCCTTAGATGAAATTCTTCATGTTCTTATTTGATATCCGAGCCCATCCCACACGGCGCACTGCCATATCTATCTAGTACTACTTTTTCGTGGGATTGCCAAATGGAGTAGAGGGGACCGAGGCAGGCCAGCGAGGGCCCACAAGATAAAGGTCATGGCGGTTATTACACAATCTTCCAATGGAGGTTCTGAAATTGAAACCTTTCTTGATAAAATCCAAAACACTTATCAACGGCTGGAGGAGTGAGCCGCAGTAACATATGCACTGTTTAAATTTTCTCTTGTTGAGTTTGTGTTTTTGACAAATAAATAAGTTTCCGTTGTTATTAATACATGTGTTCTCCACTGGTTGTGAGTTGATTCCAAATTTTAAGCATCTGATTTTTGAGAAATTTTCATCATTTTTTTATGGCAATAAACGTACTATAAACAACTTCAGTATATCCTGACGCTTTGAAAGATCCCTATACAAATTATTAGCATATTGTAAACGCACCCCCTACATGGAATGTTCGTTGCGCAAAACACCCGCTTTATCAACAGGGAAGATCTGGACGAATGGAGAAGGTCGAAATGTTATCATATCATGTCCGCCAAAAATGAAGAACGTGATTCAAGTTTTTACATGAATTCTTTGCCAACATTTTTATTATATCTTTCATTGTGTTTATTTGTTACGATTATACACCCAAAATTACGGCATAGTGTAAAACATGGACTGGACTCTTGGACCCTTTGACCCTGTACTCTTGGACTATTTGTTGGACCTACTATTGAACCATCATATTTCTTGCCACTATTGGAAATTATAGTCAGTAGTCTTTGCCTTTTCTATAGGGTGTACGATTTTTATTTTGTTGCCGTATGGCCTCTTTCAAGTAATTTCTCAATGAATGAAACATGTTAAAAAGGCACTGACTGCTATTGATAATGATCTGCAAAATAATTCGTCTTTAAAGGAAAAACAACTTGTTTTTCTTTTCTCTTAAAAAATAATTTTTTGTTTTACTCTATTGGTTTCGCTTTTCACTTTACTTAGAAAAATAAAGCCAATGCTATTGTAGATACAATGAAATAAACCTTCGTCAATGCTCAGAGTCAGCTAGATAGGGATGATTGCCTTATAGATAAGAAAACCTTTTTAAATACAAATAAGCATAAGAAATATACGTTTTGCTAGAATCAAAGTAGTGATCATGAAAAATCTGCAGCCCGGAATCTATATACAAATAACGCCTTTTCGGCAAACTTGCTTTGCATCTTATCAGCATTTCGCTTGGAGACACCGGACATCTAGTCATTACATAAGGGGTTCTTTTCTGACAGCATCATTGATGTCTTAGTTAATTATACTTTTATGGGTGTACATTTACATCGCCAAAAACATCCCTCTCGAACAAACCCTAAATTAGAATAAAAAAAGAACGGAAATTTTAAGCTATAACGAGAGTTACACCACAGTGCTACACTGCTGTGTGATTTTTAGGAGTTGGAGGGGCTAACAGTCGTAACGCCCTTTCAGTGAAAATCAAATCTTCAGTATCGACACGCATACGAGGTATTCAAAGCGATCAATTTGTCCAAGGAGGTGCTCCACAAATAAATGAAATACTAAGCCATGCTCAAAATGCAGCAAGCCAGAAAACTATATAACGAATATGGAGCTATACATAGGAGATATTTTCGGCCAGGATTCAAAGTGGCAAAACGTACCTTCTCGTATTCCATGAACGACTGAGGCGAAGAGAGACCACTTTTTTCTTTGTCATTCATACATGCTGGCGTTATACCTAGAGAAGGGGAGATTCCAAATTTGCCCTGGTAACTAACCTTTAAGTTAATTCATCGTCGCGATCAAAAATGACTAATCCATACGCGATATTCGAATGGTGTTTTTTTAGAAAAAAAGAGTAAGTCAGTTGTGGCTTGGATGCCTCAGTTACTTGCAATTGGGGTTACTTGTGTTGCCGATTAAATCTTCTTACGTACTGACTAGCAAGAGTATAAAAATGGAAAGGTATAATAGACTAACTCTAACTCTAAAAGGTTTTTTCATAAATTGTCAGTCGGGTTTTTTTTCTACTACCAGAAAAGCGGCGTTAATTATATCGATTGCATCTTGTTCCACCTATACCGAGAAATCATACAAAAATTAAGTCGCGACTTGTCCAGCAACCAAATCACAATTTCGCAAATTGAATCTACATCTATTCATAGTAAAAGATACTTACATGTTGAGAAGCAAAAGTAGTTGATCAAAAATACCACTAGATGATAATAAGTTTAGTTCTTTGCGGTGTGAGACGTTCGCAAACGGACCCAGATACTGGCTATATAAACGGCCTCGTTTCCCTTCCTGCTTCATAAGCCTCTTCCGCAGTTCCTTGCTCGGCCGCTGCACTCTCCGGACTTATTCACCCACGTGCTATTATGAAAGAGAAGAAGCTTTCGAGGCAAATTTCCCAGGTATTGGTTGTCGGTCTTGATTTGCTAGTCTTGCGGTTGTTGCTGCTGCTGCTGTTTCATGGTCCTTAATTAAGCTCTGCCGTTCTCTAATTATCCGAGAGTTTGAATCCAACTATGCCTTATTACTCGCTAGAATTTTTAGATACGTTAAGTATATGTAGTAGAGTGATTCTCATATGACCGTGACAGAAAATAGACCATTTAGTTTGTACTTTTTGATAAAGAACAAAAGAAACAATAGGTTTAGAGTCTACTACTAACTATTAGTTTGCCTATTCTTTCACGGTCATATGAAAATCACTCTAAGAACGACAAAATAGGGAAAACAAAATGATCTGTGCTATAACTGGCTTTTGACCCAGGCCTTAAGTACCTTGAGATTGCAAGAACGTTGTTACGAGAAAAAGAACATTCGAGCGGGATCGATTAGCAACGTTCTGGCAATTTTCCAGTTTCGAGTTCTATTTTGCTCTAAGTTAGCCTCATTGGCATGTAATATATTCTTTAGAACAAGTAACAGCCTGTGGTAATGACACATGAACAATACCACTGCACTAGATTAGGATTCCACGGCTTTTGCTCTCAGTTCTGAATATTTTACGCACAATCAGGGCTAACACAGAGCAAAAGAGAACTCGAAGTTGGAATATTAAGTGTAGGCCTTTTGCGATACTGTAACTATTGTTTGGCAACACTGGCTAGTACATTCATATCGTAAGATATAGCACCATACCTAATTTCGCTTTCTCTTAGGTGTTCGTCAAGTACCGAAAAACGTAAACAAAGCGTAATGTGTTTAGTTTTGCCGTGACAAGAAACTCACAAAAAGCAACATATTGTTCCCGCCTTTTGCTCAAAGTGTTGACACATGTTTGCGCGGGAAAACACTGGCAGCTTTGACACTTTATAAGTTTTCATGTTGTCTTCTTGTTGGTGTCAAAAATGGCAGCAAAAGAAAGTCGAAAAAGATCGAGATTTACTCTCCAATTTTAAGATAACGAGGAGAAACTCTCCTTACTTCGCGCCAGAATAGCGGAATCGAAAAAAATACTGGGCGAATGCAATAATTATTCATGGATTTCGAAGCTTATAGATTTTTACGACTCCCATCGTGAGAAAAAGAGTGATGCCGGTCGGCCGGATGCATCTGGGACAATAGATGTAAAACTTCCAGTTATAGCTTCGCCTTCTTCTTCCTCTTGTCATGAGCCTTCAAAAGTAGAAATCCACACAGCTCTGGAGGACGACGACGGAAAGTACTTTATCGCTTGTAAAGCTACAATTCGTAGCCTGGTGAAGGGCTTGACGGAGTCCAAAGGATGCTGTTCTGTTTGTGGTGGGTTTTTACTTCTTGATAGCTTCCAGATGGAAAGAAGAGGGCATTGTGGCCGTATTAGTTTCACATGCGAAAACAACCACGAAACTGTCTGGTTTAGTTCGCCAATCTTGAAGTCCAAATACGTTGCAAACCTCAGGTGAGCACTGCATCTTTTAGTAAGCCAAGCTAACTTGCTTTTTCGGCTCTCAAAATAAGTAATAATAATGTTCTATTGCTATAGAGTAATTCATGGATTCATGAGCTCTGGGCTAACTGAAAGGAATGGAGACAATAATTGGCTTGGGTCTATAACTCTCCATTTTTTCCCAAACAAATCTCTTATTTTCTAATCATAAAAAAGACAAGGTATGAATATCATAGCAGAAGAAAGTCTGTAAGTGATGATGTTCTTGAGCACTTTTCATCTTCATTCCAGTGTGGTCGACTTGAGTGATGACGACGATTCCTCTTCAACAGTGTCACCCTGTTCATGGTCCGCTGTCGAAGACTCAGAGATCAGCCAAGATGAATTCCGTACGTTAGATTACTAATTGGGCTCACACGTAGTTGAGCAAATAAGTAATTTGTCGCTGGTAAATATCTTTTCTCCTTGAAAACTGAAGGAATGCTTTTATTACTAAAATAAATGATTTTTGTGCGTTAGTGCTGTTTTCAAAACCCTTGGTTATTTTATTTGTTAGTCGGTTTGCTAATCAGATTGAATTAGTAAAGGCGGCGCGAGTGGCGGCGGATTGGTATAATATGAAAAAGTGTGGAGCGGGAAATGGGAAGGGGAGTGGGAAGGGAAGGGAGAGGAAGTGGGAAACTCTGAAAATCAACGAAACGTTAATGCGTATTTTACATGTTTTTGTGGGTCGGGAATTTACGTATTCCACCGATAAATGAAATCAGAATTAGAAGTGCGTTCATTTTCTTATATTTTTTATAATTATTTTTTCTGTTAAATAATTTTAGGACGCAAAGGAGGAGGTGACGTTTAATCCAAAGTTCTCCACGCCTACAAGTCTGTATCAACCAAGCGAATCTTCTTACTTATCCGTCACTGTGGAAGAAACGGAGGTTGTTCCTTCCCCAAAAGAAAAATTGAATGCCTTCCTTTATATTCATTACCAGCTCACATATTGTACAAGATTTGCCATTTGGCGAGAAAACGCTTAAGTTATCGTCACAAACAGAAATCAGGATCCCAAATGTTATACGATCTTTGATACCTGAGCAAATTATTTGTCAGTACCAAAGCTATTGTCAAGAGACAGGTTTCAAACCAATGAGTCGTAGTTCGTTATGCAGAGTTCTCAGCGTATGTTCAGCTTCAATACACAAATCTTTACAGGGCTTAGATAACTTTTCAGCACTTGGAGCAAAAGCCTTTGATGATCTTGAAGAGTTGGTTGAATAGCTTGGAGACACTTACGGGAATGGGCTTACTTGGGCGAAGGAAATAAAGCAGAATCTCAAACTAGCAAAGCGTTACTTCAAAGGCGACTATAAGGTAAACTAAATGTTCACTTTCAGTTATTCTGCAACGATTCATTATTGAAAGCGCACGCTGCAGTAAAATCCCAAGCTCCAAACCAATGAGCATCATGAAATACATGCATAATATCGTTATAATGTTTTGTTGAAGGTTCACGTTACCAAAAGCTCAAAGGTTGCAGATCATTGCAGAACGCACGCCCTAAGTTATCCAAGTGAAGATGACCACATGGTTGACTGTGACCACGAGCATGACCTGAAATGCGATAGATGTAACTTATTTCCTGTAACTCTGAAAGAAATAAAATGCGTAGTAGAAAGCACTAGATGCACCTTGGAAGATAAAGGAGAAATGGAGTTCTTGATCTCCCAGTCCGCGCAGAACATCGAGGCCTGGAAGTCCCATCTTTTACGATCAATTAATCAAGATCAAGCAAGGCAAGAAATTATTAAAGATTTAAGAAAGGAGGCAGTGCTTTTAGTTTCCGACTGGGCAATGAAGTTTTTGCCAAGAAAGTTCCGAGAAAGCCAGCAAGACTGGTTTGGTAAGCGCGGGATCCCCTGGCACATAACTGTTGCCATGACCAAAACAGATGAAGGAGAAATGAAAATGTTGACGTTTGTACATATATTTGAAAGCTGCATTCAGGACAGTCCTGCTGTTCTGGCTATTTTTGACGACGTTCTACAGCAACTTAAGAGCATCACTTCTGACATTACCTCACTTTACCTCAGACAAGATAATGCCGGATGTTATCATTCTGCATCGACAATCCTTGGCATTTATCAGGTTGCATCACAAAATGACTTTAATCTAGTGCGCATTGATTTCTCAGACCCGCAGGGCGGCAAAGGCGCATGCGATAGAAAGGCTGCAACTATCAAGAATCATATGAAGAAGTATTTAAACTCAGGACATGATATAGATACTGCTCAACAAATGAAGTGTGCTATGGAGTCACCTGGAGGAATCCCTGGGGTAAGAGTAACACTGTGCGGCGCTCAAGCTTCTCCAGACTTATCAGAAAAATGGGAAGGTGTGAGCTTTATTAACAACATCGCTTACAGCAATGAAGGAATTACAGTTTGGAGGGCTTATGAAATTGGTGCTGGCAAATTTATGCCTTGGAGTAGCTTTAATCTGCCCAACAAATTGCCAAAGCTCAACAAGATTCCAGATTATGAAGTATCAAAGGTTACCTTTGTTTCCATCAAAGCAAGAAAAATGCCGACAAAAAAACCCGCTCTTAAAGCTGAGTCACTGCAGAAGGTAAAAAAAGTTAAGGATAATGATGATGATGACGATGATGATGACGACGATGATGATGATGTCAACTTAACAGAAGATAACCAAGACGAAGATAGTGAGGGCGCGAAAATTGGTCGAGATGACGAAAATGCGTTATTCTTTTGCCCCGAAGAAGGCTGTATTATGTCTTTTCAGAGATATTCTTCTCTCGAAAAGCATATTGATTATGGAAGCCACAAATATGTTCTTGAGCATGAAACTCTGTATGACAGAGCTATGGTTATGTACGCTACAAAGCTAGAGCATGGTGCTTCTGACGTTCCTCAGATAGATGGGGACACTACCGTCAATCTAGATCATGATCAAGTGCTTCCTAAAGGATGGGCACTAAAATCAGCAGCAAAACGAAAAAGATTTAATGAAGCACAGAAAAACTATCTAACCGATATTTTTGAAAACGGAGAATCAACTGGAAGGAAGGCCAATCCTGCAGCTGTGGCCCAGACCATGAGAAGGGCCAAAAACAAAGATGGCTCAAGTATGTTCAATAAGAATGAATATCTTACGTCGCAACAAATTGCAGGCTTTTTCTCGCGTTTGGCAAGAAAAAAGAAGCTAGGCTCAGCTGATGACGAAGACAACGATGAAATGAAGAAAAATGAGGAAAACAAAGAAAAAGAATTGTTTCATGTAATGAATGAAGTAATGGAACTGGTTTCTGCACAACATCCAATCATGTTTGATCATTACAATATCTGCGAAATGGCATCCAAATCCAAGCTATCATCTTTTTCAATCCAAATGCTTCAGGAAATCTGTGCCTCCTTCGAGCTTGAGACGTCTCACATTAAGACAAGACGCAAGAGGCCATACTTACATCTCCTGCAAGAATTAGTCAACGCCTGTATTTGCAGTGCGAGAACCTGAACATCTCTTATGGAAAATATAGCGATTTCCACGTTTATTTTGAAACGTTCGCTAATTAGCGCGTTTGAAGTGTCAGACAGTCTGTCTCTCTTGAAGGTAAAGTTTGTTAGTTTATCCTCAGTTACCTAGGAAATTCATCTCAAAAATATGAAACGCACGACGATATCTTATAATCAGATGTCACTGTCAGTTTGGTGTCACTGGTGACGTGTATTGTTTTAAGCGGCATGCATTGTGGATTACATGTGTACATATTCATATTACCGTCCTTTCCCAATTTATCATGGTAGGAGCAAGAAAAATAGAACGACTACTTATTCTTCACCTAACTATAAATAATATTCAACGGTTAAAGCAGAATAGTCTGAAGTAATCCGAAAATATGGTGAGCAATCCCTACTGTAATCGTTCAACACTTTGTTAGTTATTCAATGCTTACAATACTCAGTCCACTTCTCAGTCGCGAATAGCAAAGCGTGTTTGAATCTGAGCCTCAAAAGATTCTTCGTTATCTTAAAAATAATAACTTAGGCCTTTTAAAGTATTTTTGCTTTAGATTATTGCTCGAACAAACTCGGATTTATTGCGTTGTTTGTGCAGAACTATTGAAATCGACTGATCTTTGCCGACAGAGAAATCGCTGAATTTTTAAAGAATTTCAAGCTTTTTATTTACGCGATAAATAATTTACCCAACCAAATTTCAGTGGAATAAGATAATATAGCATCTTAACTTTAACTAGCCCAAATTTTAGCCCATTATTTTATATAGCACATACCAAAATATTTTTTTAAACTTTCTATACTCTTGGCATTGTAAAATGTATGGGCCAAAAAAAATTTTTTTTCGTCTTGAAAAAGGAAACTGAGATAGCTGAACATTTTCCTAAAACAAGTTTAGATACCAATTGATAAGATTATAATGGTTTTATATGTCTGAATTACTTTTCTTTGCGACGCGAAGGCTCTGAAGTAGTCGATTTCTTTCCGCCGTCAAAAGGCTGAAATCCGCAAAAATCAATTTTCTCGTTTTTCTCGTACAATAAGCGATATTTTTAAAAACAAACTACATAGTGGTTCTAGTTAGAATAAGGCCTACCTAAGGTTAGAATATGAGCGAAATCGATTTTTCGACCGTTGCCACAAAATGTTCGAATTTTGCTGACATCCCCTCTTAAAGCTTTTCGTAGTCTGGAAGCTTATAATCAGATGGTCTCCGGATTTATTGCAAGCGTAGAAGGCCATATCATTTCTGACAAGTTTGTTGTTGTCGCGAAGGTGAGACATTCTCAGCAAATGAGCGATGCTCTGATCCCAGTATGGATAATCACAGAAAAACAGGGGAACATAATTTCTTGTCACTGTTTAGGTTGTAAAGCGGGTCTTGGTGAGTCGTGTTCTCACGTAGCTAGCGTACTATTTTACCTAGAAGCCTGGACGAAAATAAATGGCAAGTTATCCTGTACCCAAGTAAAGTGCACGTGGATCTTGCCAACCTACGTGAAACAAGTTGATTATGCTAGAGTACGAAATATCAATTTTACTTCTGCACGAAAAATGAAGACGGACTTAGAGAAAAAAATCGATTATCATAACGATATTCCCAGTCAAAGCAAGTCAACACAAGTTTTAGGAACATTAAAGTCTTCTTCAAAAGAATGCAAAGCTCCTACAGAACCGGAAATGGATGCTTTCTACACGGAAATCAACAAGAGTCAAAACAAGGCCGTGGTTCTAAGCTTGATTTCTCCATACTCAAGTAGCTTTGTGCTGAAAAGCACATCTGTTCCAACAGTAAATGATCTTTGTAAAAAGGAATACTTAGATCTATCATATCTAGAGCTTATAAAGGTCTGTCAAGGCATAAAGCTTGAAATTTCAAAAAATCACATAGAACAAATTGAGAGAGATACCTTAAAACAGGCAAAAGGACATAACTTTTTCAAACACAGAGCTGGAAGAATTGGAGCTTCTCAAAGTAAAGCTGCATGCCACTCAGATCCTGCTTTGCCCTCCCTGTCTCTAATACAATCAATTTGTTACCCAGAGCTAGCTAAGTTTACCACTAAAGCCACTGTTCATGGTTGTAAACATGAAGAAGATGCTATCAAGGCCTATGAACAAATAATGAAAGGGAAGCACACCAATTTCAAGGTTCAGAAGTGTGGTCTGTTTATCAATGAAGCTTATCCATATATACATGCGACACCTGACTTCTTATGTTCTTGCGACTGTTGTGGAGAAGGATGTGGGGAGGTGAAATGCCCTTTTTGTATTGAGGACTGTGACTTTAATAGCTATCTATCAAAGTCATCATGTTGTCTACTAAAAGATAACAATGAAATGTTTACCCTTAAGCATGATCACCAGTATTACTATCAAGTTCAGCAGCAGCTGTTTACTTTACACAAAGATTACTGTAACTTTGTTGTATGTGCATTTGGAGATGATGGGAGTACAACACTTGTCCAGCCGAGAATATTCCCAGACAAAGAACACTGGGAAATTGCATTGCCAAAGCTCACCACTTTTTGGAGAACCTGTGTCTTACCTGAAGTGCTTGGAAAATGGTCCACTAGAAGGCATACTTCAAAAAGAAGTGAGCCAACAGCAAGTGGGGCTATTTGCTTTTGCAGAACTGCCCAAGATAGATCATGTGTCTGTTGTGCCAACCCCATGTGCCCAATCAGTACATTTCATCTTTCATGCTTGGGACTGACAACCACACCCAAAACATGGTACTGCCCAAATTGCAGAATGTTACCTGAATTCAAGCACTCAAAAGGCAAGTCCCAATCAAGCAAGAAAAAAATAGCATCTTCTAAAGCCTTGGCCCTGGATGATATCTGTATATGCAAGAGCAAGGCAAAGAATACAGATAAGCTTATTGAGTGTCATAACCCTGTGTGCAAAAATGGAACATTTTTTCACTTGGCCTGCCTAAGCCTTAAACGTATGCCAAACAATGCTAATTCCACATGGTTATGCCCAGATTGTAAAAAGAATCAAGCACAATCTAATAAGAAAAAAGGAAGTGGAAGTGTCAAGTTTGTCAAACAAATCCAAGGAACCAACAGCAGTGTCAGTGACAAACAAAAGCCACTTGGAAAGCTTACACAGTCAGAGTTTGACCTTATTGCATCTCCAACAGGATGGTTAGACTGTTCTGTGATCCAAGAAGCACATGTACTGCTTATGAAAGTCAACAGCAATGTAAGTGGTTTCCAAAGACCAACCCTTGGTCCTGTCAGACAGTTCAGTGTTGTTACTGGTGATTTCATTCAGATAGTACATTTGAATAACAATCACTGTGCATGCTTAACATCTATTGGCTGTCTTCCTGGGTATGTTAACCTGTTAGACAGCATCACATCACCAATTTAGCAAGAGGTAATCGAGCTCACGAAGAATTTGCTTGGTCCAAATTTCAAGAATATCACTCATATGCCTGTACAGCAACAGCAAAATGGGAGTGATTGTGGTGTGTTTGCCATTGCATATGCCACATGCCTAGCCTATGGTAAAACTCCAGTTGTGAAGTTCATCATTCCAAGGATGCGGCCACATTTGCTGAGTTGTCTTAAAGCGGGTCATTTGACACTTGAACTTCTTGAGGCATTTATTTTGGAATAAAAATAATTGTTTATTTCTTTAATTTCATGAGACATTTATCTCTAAAGGTTTAACTATAAGAGTTAATTATGAATTACAATGACCTAAAAAAGTTAGTGTTCATGCTATTAGAAAATTTCAAAAAAGCATATGTACATGTCATGATACTTAATCATATACAAAGATTTCTAAAGATAGATTGTGTTGGAGTTGCGATGAAAGTGTGCATGCCTAATTCAAACTTTCACATGCCTACATGTATTTCACATTTCCATCACAACTTCAATGATCCGCCTTGACCACATTAGTTTTATTCCACGAAAACGTATTTATAAAATTTTGAATAAAACTCAGCCCTCCATACTCAACTGAAACACGCTGTATGTTAACATTTTAAAAAGTATTATGTGTAGTAATGCATCAGGGGTAATAGTAACATTTGCTGCATTAATTTACAGAGAAATGATTGTGAGCCCCAATTCTCATTCAAAACATGTTACATTGTCTAAGAACAATGGCTCACAATGTATTTCTCTGGTTTTAATCAATCAAATGCAACTATTCCAGGGCACAAGTTTACAAGAGCAGCACATCAAGTTGGTCATCAGATCAAGTTGGTCTTTTCCCCTGGTGAACGCAGGGATGGCAAGCTGTGCACGGTGAGGCTTTCTTGAATAGTGAAGCCTCTGTCTGCAAGGACTAGATCTCCAGGTACTAGCATCTTCATTAAACCACAGTTCTCTGTCAGGAACTTGTCAGAAGTTCTTCCTCCCCAGGCTTTTGAAACAAAGGAGATACTTCCTTGTGGTGAAATGCCAATGAGTATTTTCACTGTATTGTGGTGCTTATAAGAAGAAAAAGTTTGTGCACGGGCATAAAGGTTTGAAGGTCTGTTAATAAAGACCTCAAAACAGTCAATGATAACAGTGGTTTTGTTACCAAAGGAAAAGTGAAAACTGTGGGGCATGGTACGGTGCAAATCTTCCCTTTCTGGCCAGTGGATTAATGGTTGTAATCTTATATCCAAAGCTACCATCCCGGAAGAAAAAATTCTTGAGACTGTAGATAAAGAGACTTTGTCATCATTATTTTCAAAGTCATAACAGTCAAATGGCTTATTATCGTCCAGCTTAAGAGACTCGAAAAGATATTCAAACTCATCGGTTTGTGTACCTGCTTGGGAGATTTTTGCGTCCTCTGTCTGAGTGGCAGCATCTTTTTGTTCTGAATCATCTTCTTCTGGTGTACAGAAGTCAATATTCAAAACTTCAGTACCTGGTTCATTCAGTTTCTTTCGCTTTGCCAACAGCCCTTCATCACTAGTGTGTTCAGTGTCAAACGGCAAAGACCTCTTTTACTCGCGATTTCTCGCTCTCTCGCTTCTCTTTGCCGCTGTTTCCAGATTTGAACGCTGCTTTTTCTTGTGTCCTAATTGAAGAGTTGGAACCCAGTCTATGTTGTATTTATCCCAAGGTTTCGCAGCCCTTCCACTTACTAAGTGTTTGCCACATACTCGATCATTCTCGATAATCGCCTCCTTCAGATCATCTCGGCTTATAGCTGTGATCCACCTCGGTCGCCTTTCTTCTGACAAATATTTAGCTTCTTCCCCTTAACTAGTAACGATAGAAGGTACTCTTGCAAAATAAACTCGTTTATCTCTTCCACTTTTCGATGCGCAGCCAACAATCATACATAAAACCATCTTCACACTCAAGACGCTCTTGGTTTGTTTACACTTTTGGTACACCAATATGGCGGCTAGCAACGGTTGTCAAGTGATTTGGTCACGTGCGTGAAAACGATCTATTCGAGGGAAGGAAAAACTCGAGTTACGATTTTCGAGTTACATATTTTTCGAGTTACGCGCTCGGACACACCCATGTTTTGGGGGCCACGCCCACTTTGACATCTGTGCGTAACTCGATGACAAACAGCATTGAAATCAAACTCGAGTTACGTAACTCGAACCCAACAGATTGAACCTTATTTTTCGAGTTACGCGCTATTTCAGTATCTCGATTCTAAAAGTGGACAAATCGACAACTCGGAGTTTGTACATTGTTGTACAGACGTGATCCGAATATGTACGAAAATCGTATTGTGATTAATCTGATTATCATCATTGTATTCCCTATATGTCATCCTTTGTTTAGTTGATCTAACTGTGTTATTTTATGATTGTGATTTAGTTCGTAAAGCCCTAGAGTTAAATGAGTATACTTTAAATGCCATGCATGTGTTTCCATATTACATAACATTTGGTAGAGGCGCACGTGTGACTGTCTCTGATTGTCTTTAGTTTACTAGATGTACATGAGACGTGATTGATGATATAAAATAAAGAATGAAAGTGGTATCCCGCGTCACTTCATGTGTATAGAGTGAAATAGTACTTCGTGAATAACAGAAGTATTGTTTGGTGTTGATGTATGTTTTTACCTTAACAACAAACGCGTCAAATTCGTCTCACTCTCCCACGTAGAAGCATTCAAACTATAGTCTTCCCACTTAAGATAAAAGGTCTATAAATTTCATCAAAACATTTGCTTCATGTATAGCTTAAATTAGAATTTCTCATTTTATCAAAGAAACTCACCGTATTTCCCTCGTTTTTCTTAGCAATAATCGTTCGACGCTATAATAATTGTCCGCCATATTGGAACTATAAAATTACGAGCCCGCGATTCACGCCACTGACCGAAATAGTAGGAAAATTGATTTAACTTAATGCACCGTATGATGTGTGATATGTAGAAACTGACGTTTCGGACGTTAGTCCTTCGTCGGAGACATCACAAACCATACGGTGTATTAAGTTAAATCAATTCTCCTACTGTTCGATTTCAAACTCCGACGCGGTTAACTAGTTTATCTCTACCATATTCACTGACAGAAATAGAAGATTTCTGTCCTCGATTCCTAGCCATGAGGCCATATGTGCAAAGTAGTGCAAGAGAAGAAAGAATAAGGCATGTAACAGATATCATCAAGTCTCATGATGAAACTATGGCTCTCCTGCAGAAGCAAAAGCTTAAAGGGGGTAGCTAAATTGCGAGTCTGCGAGCCCGAGTCTCTAATATTTGAGCCGCAGGCCTTTTTTAGCGCCAATACATAAGTTCGCGCCAAAACATGAATATTATGGTCTAGAATTCCAGATGGAGGATGCCTATGAAAATGAGAGTAAAGTAAAATCTCACGTAGTTAGAAATCTGCTGAAAAATATTGGAGTTTTTGTCTTAAAAACCTTTTAATGACCAAATTATATTAATGTCTCATAACTGCGGAATTGTTTTCGCGTTTATTTATGGAAAGACCCTTGGTTTTCTGGCACTGCAGTTTACACATGTGGAACTCTGCAATTTTATTATGCACTTCATTAATTCATTATTTACCGCCTAAGACGACATTTAGAGAAAAGATTACCCCGAGGGGCGGAACAAACAGAATGAAGTGTTAAATATCGTCATAAAGTCGCTCTTGCTTGAAGCCCTGCTGAGAGAAACCATGAACCTAGCCTTCCCTCGGCAAAATTTTCACTGGTGGAATTTGTTTTAGAGATTCAAACCAGATAAATATGAATGTGTAACAGCTTTATTCACTAAACAGGACGTAAAACTCTTGATGATTTTTAAGTTGAAAAATTGAAAAAGTTAAGACAATTTTTTAAAAACCTGGAAGTATATGCCGAAAGTTAAAATGCCAGTACTAGTAGTAGTACAAGTAGTACAAAAGTGGCCTTGAAAGCCCGGAAGGCCGAAGATATTTATGGCATGCGGAAGATACCGCCCTGATAAAGAAAAAGATGAGGAGTCTCATCAGAATGAAAGGCTTCCCATCTTGATGCACGATTAGAGAACTGTTTTCCTAAGAGATTCCTGCCATCTGGAACCGAGAGCAGACCAAAGAATGGCAAGACAGATGCGTGGAGAAGGTTTGCACTCTATGGAAAAATAAAGAACATTCTTAATGAAGGAAACTAGTAACTAACAAAAATGAAAAACAAATAAAAAAAACAAAACAAAAATGTAAAACAAAAAAACAACACAAAAAAGAGGTTTCTGAGACCTATCTTGGGGGCCGCCAAAGTCAAAATGTACACCATCTACGGTGGGTTGGTTCGAATCCAACATGTCATCAAAACTGGTTTCTCTTTCCAGTGATATTACATCATTGGAAGGTATAAACAACCAACATGTTGGAAGGGTTAAAGTCATGGAACTGTCTCTCTTGGTGTGGTGACGGCAGATTTGATTCTATGGGTCACTCAGCAAAGTTTGGGGTGTACACCATGTTTTGTTCACTTTGAATTGATACAGGTATGGTATAATAATGCTATATTTTCATATTTCTTTCGCAGCTAATTTATGATAATTAATATTACAAAGAGTGTAGAACTGTCCAACAGATAAGTAAGCATCCAACTACTTATCAACACATACGTATTCAGCCTTTATACGACCAGGCTCTGGTCTAAAATTTGCCATAAAAAAATCAAGGTGTTGGGGATATACCTTTTTTGTTGAGAATTTAAAGGGTACAAACAAAATGGCTTTTCTTCAAATTTGTGTGTCCCTTTGAAAAATGCTAGCTATACATATTTCAGTATTTTCAGTGAACACACAGGGTTTATCAAATTATTTTCATTATTTAATGTGAGTGATAGACATGTGTTTATCATGATTAAATAACTAGACGAGGCAGGATGTGCGGTGAGCATAGAAAGCAAGGGCTTCATAGTTGGCAGCCAGTTGTTCATGTTGTCAGCAAGCTAGCGTTCAAGAAATCAGCTTAGAAAGTTTTTTTAAATAATGTCTTTCGATTTCGCATCCTGGGCCGAGAAGTCAGGTCTCAAAGAGGCCACTGTGGCGCAATTAGAAAAGAACGACCTAGACAACGAGGAGGCTTTAAAGCTCCTAGCTACAGATGATATAAAAGCGTTAAAGCTGACGATGGGACAAGCTAAACTCATCACGAAGGCCATCAATGACCTAACACCTACAATAAGTGCCGTAAAGAACGAGGAGAAACCAGTGACAACAAAATCATTGGCGCAGGACGGCGGTCTTGAGGAACTCCTCAAGAAAATCGAAGGTGTTGGAACACTGGACGACCCTCTTTTTACGCTGGGAGTAACAGAACAAAGCCTGCAAAGCAACGATCCTATTCAACGTGTGGATAACAACCCACAGGTCTTCCTTGGCCAACAGCAAAAGAAAGGAGGTGAGAAGCCTTTGTTAATTCCTGACTTTGTGTCAAATACATCGTATGACTCAGGCGAGGAAGAGCAGGACCTCGGTGGACCGTTTGGCGCTAAAATCGTGTTTCGCGCTGCGAAATTGGGCAAGCCTAAATTAGAAAGTATTTCCCTCTCAATGTGGGTCGCAGCAAACGCAAGTCACAACTACAAGTCACAACTACGATGCTACATCCTGCAGGATACATTATGCAGGGACGTACACCAGTTTACTTACAAAACCTTTTCTCCGACTACCATACTAAATACAACCTTCGAAATCATGATCATAAACTGTCAATACCTAAGCCACACACTGAATATCTAAAACGATCATTCAGCTATAGTGGGGCAAAATTGTGGAATGACCTACCGTTAAATATAAAAGAGGTCAAATCAGTACGAAAATTTAAAAGGGAAATTGATAGTTTGTACAGTAAGAAAAGTTGTAACTAAGGGCTCCACGGCAAACATGTAAAACAGTAACTAACTATTTAATCGTAAATCTTTACTTTTAAATATTTTTAGGCAATCGACTGATGTTTTTACCGTGGCAAAATAAAGAAGCTTCCTTCCTTCCTTCCTTCCTTCCTACATCCGTTTCTGCATGTACTTTGGTTACGCGCCTGTTCCATGCAAGGCCCTTCACTTGCTTCGCTACATTGTATTTCTTACCAGAACTTTATCACCAACTAGTATTCCTTGTTATCTCAATGTGATAAGAATACTGCATCTACAATACGGTTTCCCAAACCCATTACAAGAACCGCTATTTAAGTACCAAAAAGAATTGTTAATGCGAGGTATAAAGCGTCTTAACAGTAACCCGGCCCAGCAAAAGCTGCCCATCACGCCGACTATTTTAAAACAACTCTATGGCCATCTGGACATAGGCAACTAAATGGATGCGACTTTCTGGGCGGCATGCCTTGTCGCCTTCTTTTCATTTTTTCGAAAATCTAACCTGCTGATTCCTTCTGGGAACGCCTTCGATCCACAAAAACATTTACGGGCTGGTGATATCCGCATATATGAATGGGGCTTGATGCTGATATTTAATGTTTTTATAATGGTATAAAAATTTAAAAAGAAACTAAAAATGAATATGCATGTAGTATTATAAATTATCCAGTTTTTACCCTTTGATATCTTAACTGTTTTGAAGGCTAATGAAACAGACGCCCAAGAGTGGAAGCCCAGAATACTCCACTTCCTCAAGGTTTGTCTCTGGATGGTTTCCCAAATCTGAGCTCATATTGATGAGGAAACTCTACTAATATTTACATCTCAAACTGACAAATCCTGCCTGAGGGATATTTTTCTTCGAAATGTTTTGTTGGGGAAGTTCAAGTAACTCTTGATGACCTTCAATGATGATGACTATGACATTTCATCAGAAGCGGTAATCGTGTACTTCATGACCAGCCGACACGTGTCGATCGCCTATCGCCCGACTGTTGGTCAACAGTTGCCTGACTATCGGCCGTTGTTGGCCGAGCATTGGTGGGCTATCGGAGGCTGAGCCTGGAAGGTTCAAATTTGAATAAATTTAATCCTCCTTTGAGCCTCGCTTAAATGATTTGTGTTTCCATTCAATGAGATATAAAATAAGGGAGTGTAAATAATTTAGATTTAATTCAAACAGCACTCTGGCAAACTTTCAGAAATGTAAAGAAATAAAAATTTCATTATTTATTATGCATAACATATATTAATATGATTTATTGTTTCTGAGTATGTTATAGACGTTCCACCATTTTTTGTTCATTTTGAAGTTCCAGAAATTATCTGTTCCAGCCCAGTACACACCCTCAGGCAGAAAGATCAAAAGCTCTAATAGGTTGGATTTGTAACCACCCCTCGCCTGGTAAGGAACCACCACTAGACATGGCTGCCTTCACGTGATGGTGCAAAGCCTCTATTGTAACCCCCTCGTGCTCTAGTTCTGACACGTTTTGTAATGCAGTAAGATGAGAAGTAAAGTTGAGCTAAATTAAGCGCTTTTACTGTGGTCGGTGCTCAAACATTTGATCATTTGAACCGGAAAAATCTAATGATTGAAAACTGGCGGAATTTGCTGACTAAACTCGTATTTCAGAAGTCAACAAAATTCAGTCGTGTGACATGAATTAAGTCAATATGCTGTGGAAATTCTTCGTAAACAACTCAAACAGAAAGGTTTGTCAACAAGTGGAAACAAGAAAGCACTCATTAAAAGGTTCGTGGTGCTTGAAACGATGTCTGAAACAAAAATATCTCTGAAAATGACAAAACACTTGGCAATCTTGAATCAAACCTTCAACCGACGAATAGTAGTACTAGTACACAAAATGATGCTCGATTCCGAAAAGGTTGAGCCAGCTTCTCAAGAAAATGAGGAGCTTAAACGGAATCTAAAGATTTTACAAGGGTATGTCGAGAAACTAGCTCTTGTAATCAAGAATTAGTGAAAATTTAAGGAACAAAATTAAAGTAGAAGTCAGAATACGAAGACTTAACGGAAATGGTCGACAATGGTGGTGACAAAGATGGCAGTAGAGGTTATGAAGATGAGAATGTTGGCTCTGACAATGTCGCCAATAGCAAGAATACATGGTTCTTTCGACCATTTGTCAATGTCAAAAAATTTATATGAGTGGCCAAGGTTTGACGCACACAACTGTAAATCATTTACAGGAGAATGAAGATGTTACTGAGGAAATAAAATCAAACGACATCACTCTAATTCAGTTGGAAGAGTTCTTGATGTAAGTCACTATGCCTTGCAGCTGAAGTCATGGTAGTATGTAATTTCAAGTCAGAAAACAAAATAGTTAATGCTGTTTTAGCCCTTTGAGGCAGTTATTACTCCTTCAATGCAAGCAACCCTAAGAGTGCTAGCTAAAAAATTTATTTGATTTTTGAACCTTCAATTTTGTAAATGCACCACAGCTCTTTACCCATTGGGGTTGAAAATTGGATTTCAACTTTGAAGTCTTATTATTTTTTTGATATTTGTTTTTGTTTTTAGTTTTATTGCTTTTTGTATTTTATAATTTTTTTCATGTTGCAGTACCTTAACTAGGCTAACACAGACAAATGACATACCAATGACATACCAATGCTGCAGGGATGTTGAATAGTTTTGGAATTTGAACTGCTAGTCTTTCACTCCTGATATACTCATTGTATGAAAATTTGTCATTGCCAGAAATCCTCTACAGACATTAACGAGAGCTGTCTCACATGACATTGACTTATGTTCTGTTGACGCAGTAGAGATGATTACATTCGACTTTCAAGAGAACTTATCCACACCCACACATAAAAACATGTTCTACCAACAACAATTGTGGACGTACAACTTGAGCATACACGACTGCGTTGCAGAACAGGGTCATATAACTCAATTAGCATAATGGCGGTAAGAGGGTTTTTGTTAGCTCTCAATGTTTTCTTCGTTTTACGCTCTTTATACATTTCACTGCCGATTTCGGAGGATAGCAGTTCAAAGTTAAATTACGTACAGTCATTCTATGGTAATTTTTGTAGTCCCAATCTTAAACAAGCTCACTAGAGTTGAAAACATTCAGTTGAAGCCAAGATCAACCAAGCGTCAAAAATGCATTTCTGGTCATGGTAAAGTCTCTCTATCCAAGTATTTATTGTCAACTATGCTGTTACTATCCAATGATGTCAAACCTTAACCCTGGACCTAAAACCAAACGACCTGCATGTGGAGTTTGTACGTCGACTATTAGGAGAAATCAGCGCCATACATTAACAAAACATTACAAACATTACCTTGAGAACAACGGAACAGGTAACATGGTCGCTACCTTTTATAGAGATTCCAATAAAGCTTTTGCCTTTAAAGCTACCTAGCTGAGAATGACAAGGATTTTCGAAAGATATATTTTATAAGCTTAAACATTTGATTAATGCTAACGGATTTGAACTATTTCGGGTTTGGAAGGGGGTTTGGCTTTCATTCATAATAGGGCGGGAACACTGGAGCACTAGAAATATGTCCGTTTTATAACACAACGAAAAAGGGAAAATGTACGGAATATTTCTATGAATTCACGTTGCTGGTATAAGTAGTTCCTGTCGTTAACTATTTTGAAAGAAGTTTAAAGTTATTCGAATATAGTGGTCATTAATCCAAAAAGTATTGTAATTTGCTTAGTGCCTGATCTCATTACAACGTTTAAAATACCGAATTCATATAAAATTTATTACGCGCTCTGAATGTTGTATCGTCTGTGGTGGACATAAGAAATTTTATTATTTATTATTATATATTATATACAATTCTTTTTTCTTCTAATCTTTCTTTGATGATTTATTTATTATGCAAGGTATAGAGGCAACCATCTTGATGTGTTTCGTGGACCTAATGAAAATGGATGGATCTCCAATGTTGAAAAATAGCTGAGAACGTTCCTGACAATGTCAGATCGGCTTCACAAGAAAAATGTAAAAAAAAAAGGAAGAAGAGATTTTAAGGAAAGTAGTGTTTGTGAAGGAGTTGAAGGGCAAACAACACCAAGAGAGATGAACAGCTGCATTCCTCTTACATTACAGCAGGTATTTAAACAACATGAAGCCAGTCAACCACATTTTTCATTCTCGGTCTAACATAGACATCTGTAATTAAAACATTCTACAGTCGTCCTTCAAACATGGCTTTAAAAAAGGTGTAAATGGTCGGGCTATGGTTGACAAGCCCGTAAAGAATGTTAAAAATGACGTGAAGCAAGAATACCTTAAAAGAAGTTTTCTTGATGAAGAAGAGGAGCAGGAGAAACACACAGACAAGAAACAAAGGGTGGATATAGAGGAACCTTCGTCCGTAGTAAGCAAGTCCCTCTAGTTCTACTGGAAAGCAACCAACATTAGAGAGCGTGTCTTCAAGTCCCTCAACAACTAGAATGCCGAAACAGGAAAAGGCCAATCGTATCTAGATTTGCCTAGGGATATTAATCTTGGACTGAACAATAGAGATCGAGTGACAGGATAGTTCTTGGTGCGATGTGGTTATTGAAAGAAGGTACACCAGAGATTGGAGGCATTCAAGATGTTTGGCTGGCCCAAGGAAGTGGTTTTGAATATGCACCAGGAATAGCAAATCACATTCAAATATTGAATGTTACATGATACCTGAGCAAAATGTCATTCCAGAACGGTTCATTCCGGAATGAGTCATCCCGGTTTTCATTCTGGAACGAAGTGCTCATTCCCGAATGAAACCGCTCTCTGGGGAGAATGAAATGAGTAACGCATGTGTATCAGTAATGCCATGCGTTCATAACTTGAACTCGTCATGTGGATTTTTCACATGTAAACGCAGAATGAAATTGCATTCTCGTTCAGGAATAAACTCATTCCGTTATTATGTAAAAGGGGCCTTAGTTGTGTTTTGTCTATTTTTATCATGTTAATGTATTATATTGTTTAGAAATCGTTCAAAATCAATATTAGTTTTCTTCTTCTCAGCATTTACATAATCTTTGGATACATTTTGATTTCAATAGTCGACAACCCCGTAATTTGATTTCTGTTGACCTTGCTAAAGTGCAATTCTGCTGTGTTTTAAATCATTAATATTTTCCTATAATATTTGAGTGTTTCGAGAGATATGCCCCTTTTTATTTAAGTCAAAAACTCTTTTGTGTATGTGCAAATTCTCTTAAAGTGGGACGTTGATCAAAAATTTGACTTTTTTCAACACGTTTTCTAAAAGCATACCACTTGAATTAGCAAAGTCTATAACATTTGGCAATTTTAATAAAAGAAGCTGAGAAATCCTATGTTTCATACCTTCGATTTAATGTGTCTTTACTAGCTAGCTTTTATACTTGATAGATGCATGATTGTTTACGGTTGTTTGAGAAGTAATTTGTAGATGTCTCTTCGGCTTTACCTTCCATTTCCGTTCTTTATGTCTTACATGAACTGTATTTTCTTCCGGAAAATTGGTCGCACAACTAAAAACAAATTAGAAAGCAGCACACAGCACTCAGAAAGTAATTGTTGATATCATACCTAGGCCACTATTACGATATTTTTAATTGACGTACCTAGTTTAATGTTATTTATTTGTTTTAGGCTTTACTAACATGCAAGAGCTCCGCGTTTTGAAATGCCAGTAGTATAGGGAATGGGGGTTCCAGCGCAATCTCAACACGGGCAAGACCCGTGTCAAAAATCCACCTACGGAAACAACCCACTCCAAGTGTGGTTGGGGGCAACAGCGCAAATATGTTAGTCTATATATGGAGTGCGAAGAATGTAAGAGAACTTTTAAGAAAGAAGCGGATTTGAAAAAGCATTTGAAAATGAAGACGAAGTGTATGAGCAGTTATGATTGTGGATGTGGTAAGAAGTTTGAGACTAAGGTTAAATTGTTTTGGCATTGTCAGGACTGTGAGTACGACTACGACGACTTAAAAAGTGCTTGGTATTAGGTATAAAATATTTCCTATTATATAGATGGAATCCCAAAGCAACTTCAGCACGGTGTCAATACCCGGTAACGGTGAGATTGACGTTAGACAGTTTTGGCGTCAGTCAGAAAGGAAGGTTAAAAGGACTCTCCGAAAAGGTATAGAAGAATTAGGAGCCCTGAAAGCGAGCATAATGGTAGAAGTAAGTTTGTCAAAAGACGAGGTAATGACGACAGCAATGTTGCGATCAAAGTCGTTAGTGATATTAGAATCCACGAATCTGGATAGGTCACTCAGTGAAGCCTTAGAAGTAATAATGGAGTCGCTG
Source organism: Actinia tenebrosa (assembly GCF_029948245.1). Lineage (NCBI taxonomy): Eukaryota > Metazoa > Cnidaria > Anthozoa > Actiniaria > Actiniidae > Actinia > Actinia tenebrosa. Next base: position 6,299,574 of record NW_028292580.1, read on the forward strand.
TCTAACTACACGAAAGAAGGATCGGGTTGGACAGTAGAGGAGGTTGAAGGAATAGAGATAAGTATAGCCAGGTACGTACCCATACGAGGGGGGAGTTACGTACCGCTACCAACGTGGGTAGAAAGGAAGAAGGCTATTGTAAACGTGAAGAATGAAGACAATCGATGCTTTATGTGGGCAATCAGGTCTGCACTGTATCCAGCAGAGAAGGATCCCTGTAGGACAAGTAAGTATCCCACAGATGATTTAGAGTGGGATGGTGTGGAATTTCCCATGCAGTTGATAGACATCCCCATATTTGAGGAAATAAACGATCTAGCAATTAACGTTTACGGAGTCAGAGAGCAGACGATAGTACCGTTAGTTCTGTCAAAAAGTAAAGGAGAGCGCGTACATTTATTCTACCACGGCGGACACTACTCATGGGTTAAACACATTAGCAGACTATTCTACAGACATACTAAGCACAAAGGTAAAAAGTACTTCTGCGACTGCTGCTTGCTGTCATTTACATCCTTAAATACCCTAAAGAAACACGATGAGATCTGCCGCGGAGTCGAAGAAGTGGCGCAACGGATCCAGATGCCCACCAACAAAGAGCTTTCATACGCAGACCATCAAAAGCAGATGCAAGTGCCTTACGTGATATATGCAGACTTCGAAGCGTTGATAACTAAGGAAGAGCAGAAACGTGGCGCCACGAATAAGGTAGGATTACACGAGATCTGCTCCTTTGGTTACATAGTAGTCAGATCAGACGGTAAAGCAAACCCTCCTGTGATTTACCGAGGTAAGAACGCAGCTAATGAGTTTCTAGAAGCATTGCGAGAAGAGGAGGGGGAGATTAGAGAACAATTAAGACGTCCAAAGAAGATGGAATTTACCAAAGAGAACCAGGAGGCTTTTAACAAGGCAAAACAATGCCACATTTGCCAACATACGCTTCTTCAGTTTGGAAGACGAGCCAAGAAAGCGTGGGATGAAGATGGAAAGTATCTAGGAGAAGCTCATTTTAAATGCGGGAAGTATGCTAAGAAAGGTGAGAAGCCGGGAAAGCCCTCCACGCACTGCATTCACTGCCACAAAGCATTTGTTGAGGATTTCTATGTGGATAAGGTTAGAGATCACTGCCACATCACGGGTAAATACAGAGGTGCGGCTCATTGGAAATGTAATATAAACTTCAAAGTAGACCCAGAAATGGAAATACCCGTATTCTTTCACAATTTAAGGGGTTACGACAGTCACTTACTTTTACAAGGAACAGACGGCTCCGAAGTAAAGTGCATACCCAACAACAAAGAAAGGTACATGTCCGTAACTGTAGGCAAGCTGAAGTTCTTAGACTCGCAGCAGTTCATGGCGGACTCCTTAGCAAACTTGGTTAAATACAACACGGAGTTCCCCATTTCCAGTCAATACGGCGCGGAAAGGAAAGGAGTCTACCCATACGAATACATGGATTCCTGGGAGCGATTCGAAGAACCCCTACCACCCAAAGAGAGATTCTACAGCACCCTAAACGAGTCCGGTATAAAGGACGAGGAGTACCAGCATGCGTTAGATGTGTGGGAAAAGTACTCCTGTGAGAATATGGGAGAATACCACGACATGTACCTACGTTCAGACGTAGTGCTGCTCGCAGATGTTTTCCAAAGCTTTCGAAAGATGGCAATGGAATACTACGGGTTGGATCCAGCGAACTTCTACACGGCTCCTGGGCTTAGTTGGAGTGCGCTTCTAAAGAAGACAAACGCGCAACTGGATCTCCTAACGGAATACGACATGTACCGCTTTATGGAAGACGGTATCCGCGGCGGTGTTTGTGGACCCAGCAGACGTTACGCCCGCGCAAACAATCCCACGGTGGAGTACGACCCGGAGAAGCCAACCACATACATCTTCTACTTAGACGCAAACAACCTCTACGGTTGGGCAATGTCACAGTACTTACCTGTACGCGACTTCGAATGGGATAACATAAAGCCCATAGAGTTTTACCTAAATGTAGGTAAAGAAGACGACAAAGGTTACGTGCTGGAGGTGGACCTGGAATACCCAGAGCACTTGCACGACGAACACAATGAGTTCCCATTAGCACCAGAAGCAATAGAAATACCATTTAAGCAGCTGAGTCCGCTGCAGAGGGAAATGTGTCCTGGTTACAAACCCTACAGGAAGCTAACGATGAACCTGATGGACAAAAAGAAGTACGTGGTGCATTACCGCAACCTGCAGTTCTATGTGCGCCACGGCTTACGCGTGAAGAAGGTTCACCGCGTTTTGAAGTTCACGCAGGAACCATGGATGCGCTCCTACATTGACTTTAACACGCAAAAGCGTACGCAGGCAAAGAATGACTTCGAAAAGAACCTGTTTAAACTAATGAACAATAGCGTATTTGGTAAGACAATGGAGAACATCCGCAAGCGCGTAAGCATAAAGATAGCCAGCACCAGAGAGGAAGCAGAAGCATACGTATCACAGCCTGGATTCGTTAGATACGTAGAAATGTTAAACTTCTACGTGATTCACATGAAGAAAGCGAATCTATTCCTGAATAAACCCGTATACACGGGGTTTACAGTGCTAGACCTATCAAAGCTGCTCATGTATGAGTTTTACTACGACAAGCTAAAACCGAAATACGGTAATAAGTGCCGCCTCTTATACACCGACACCGATTCCTTGATACTAGAGGTGCAGACGGAAGACATTTACGAAGACTGTGTTCCCGACATCGATGAATACGACACCAGCGATTACCCACGCGACCACTTCCTTTACTCCCCTAAAAACAAGAAAGTAATCGGGAAAATGAAGGATGAGATGAAAGGAAAACCCATCGTGGAATACGTGGGCCTGAAACCCAAGATGTACAGCGTGCTAAAGCTGGACGGTGTAGAAAAGAAAGCTAAAGGCGTAAAAAAATACGTGGTTAAGAAGGACATTACGCACGAGTCCTACTTAAAGGTCTTGCGTACGCGCAAGGAACAGCGACATAAAATGAACAGCCTGCGCAGCTACGGACATCAAATACACAACGTTACACAGGAGAAGGTGTCACTGTCTGCATTTGACGGTAAGAGGTGGATGTGTGATGATGGAGTGCATACGATAGCATTCGGACATCACACGATAAGCAGTTCTTCCATGACGAACCCACGTGTGGGGCCATCGTGAAGATAATACAAGATGGGCTGACCCTTCTTAGCTATCGCACTTCGGATCTGGTAAGTTTCCAAAGACCAATTAGGATCCGTAGCTCTTTTGGATCCTCCTTCTAATTCACCCGGCTCATAGAGATATCGAACCGTGACATTACCTAATCTTTTTTCATGGGGGAAGACCGCCCTCGAACTTCTGACGAAGGACTTGTGTTCCACGTGTTTCTTTTTTATGGCATCCTTGGGTTTCATTCCCGTAGCCCTGGCCGCCTCGTTGTTCAAAGCCGCGACGACCTGGGGGAGCCTCTGAGTCCATTCTCTGTTGCGTTTGGATGGATCTTCCAGCTCTTTCCAATACTGGTACCCAAAGAGACGCTCAGCCAAGGTTTTATTAAATCTTTCGACGATGCTCTGACCCCTGTGGTACTCAGCTTTGGCTCTCCTAATTTTAGTGTCGTGGTCTTTCAGGGTCTTAGTAACCACGCCCATGAACTCCGTTCCCGCATCCACTTGCAGCAGCTTAGGCCATTTCAAGACGCGCTTATAAATCCTACCTAGGGCTTCTGCGACTTCCCCAGAATCCTTGCTGATTATGGGTTCGGCGTCCTTGTATCTGCTTGCGATATCAACTACGGTCAAAGCGTACCTATAGGTCTTTCTTCTCACCTTGTCATGTGGTAAGAAGAGCAAATCCGCCTGATGAACTTCATTAGGGGTATTTACGGTAAAGCTGGGCCTGGGAATGTACTTGGGCACGGGAAGATAAACCTGCCAGAGGGTTTGTTTTTTCAACCAGTTCTTAGCCGTTTCTTCTGATACCCTGGCCGCGGTCGCGAGTTTCTTGATAGCTGACGCTCCTTTCCAATAGCCTTCAGGCCCATAGTAAATCCTTTTGAGTTTGTCCTCTACGCGGCCCATTATATGAATTCCAAGACAAGATTGATCTTACGTCCGTTAAAATCCACCGTCTTTCCGTCCACTTTAATGGTGATGTTTATGCTTTCTACCAAATTAGACAAGTCATAGCTCAAAGAAATGGGAGTGTATTCCACTGGGTCAAATGGATTACCTTTGGGTAGAAACTTGGATATAAGAGAAGACTTTTCTCCATTGTTGTAACTATGAACCAAGTCGCAATAGACTTCGTAAGAGGATGCGACTTTCCATTTCACATCATATGTACTGCCGCTATTTATCGTGGTACTAGTAAGGCCCAGGAGTTCTACCAATGAACTGTCCTTTAAATTAGCGCTTCCACTATTTTTCTTGAATTTCATTTCATGGGGTAATCCTGTGGTAAGAGTGTATCCATGCTTCGCTAGCTCCTTAGCCAGTGTTATTGGGGTGTAATGGGAATCTGGTATTTTTGGTTTGGTGCCGGAAGTTCCGATGACAAAGCCATTAATTAAATTATACCAAGAATTGTACAAAGAGCAACTAACCAACCGAACCTTACAGGCTTTGATGGGGGGATTCAGATAAGTGGTAAAGTTATTCTTGTCGCTTTCCAAAAAGACGATCATATATTACAGGGGACAAGTCCCCTTCGTTAGAGCAGATACGCCAAGGCCACGCCTCCTGCCAGCCCTGCGACTCCTACAAAGACCAACTCATTGTCTTTTTGTTTCTTAGAAGGCTGGTAGTAATTCTTGAACTGAGGCTTTCTTAACCCCGTTAATGCCGCGGGGTGTGCTTGCGCATAAAGTTTGAAGGCGTAGTCTGTGTTTTCGAAGTTCTTATCCGCCTGCATCTTGTCTTGGTAGTTCTTGTCCAACCAATCCCTGTAAGCTTGTCTTTTTTCATTCCAAGCTGCAACGTCCCGCTGATATTTCTCCAGCGCTAAGTCGTGTCTCTTCCTTTCGGCGGCCAAATCTCCGCTGCGATCACCTCTAACTAATCTATCCAAATATTGACCACCATAATTAGCTCCAGTGAATGCTAAGGCTGCAATAACTCCACCTGCGACCACGCTAGCCATTTATACATTAGGGATGTACTTTTCCTTCCGTAGGTAATCCTTTACCATGATAGCCCCGCCAACGGCAGCGGTCATCTTAGCAAAATTAGCGAAGCTCTTGCTTGGGTCTTCAGTAAAGTCTTCTTTGAGCACTTTCTTACCTACCCAACCAATACCCGCAACGATGGAAGTAATGATAGCTGCCTCTTCAACAGTTTTCAACAACGCAGTCGACATTATATTACAAAGCGAGAAGGTTATTACTCCATTTCAGGGATCTTACTTTTTCTAACCTCCACAGGTGCGTGCACGGGCGCGTGATATGTTGGTGGTTCTACCTTTTTCGTAGCCCGCCATTGTAAGTAAAGGCTGCCTGCTGCTATAACGACTCCTAACGCGCCGATGACGTACCCAGGATTAATGAAGGATTCCTCTTCTTTTTCCTCCACCTTTTCTTCTTTCTTTGCTTTGTTCTTCCTGTTCATCTCCGCGAGCTTCTTACCGGCAGCAACTCTGCCTGGAGATTTAGCCTTGGTGATTCGTCGCTCCTCTACTTGGGGGGTTTCCTCCGCCTTCGATTCAGCTTCACTCATTTATATCTAAGGACTTGAAGGAATTGATAAGTACTTAACTAGGTACTTGAGGCGACCTGGGTAATTCCCGCGAATGACTTGACTAAGTACTTGATAAGTCACTTGCAGGTACTTGATCAGGTACCTCAGCAAGTGCTGCCTGGAAGACCTTTTCGACTTCTCTGTCCTTCTTGAAGTCCTTCCAAGATGTTCCGAAGGAACCTAGTACCTCCTTCAAGTCGACATGCTGAGCTACGTGCAAAGCCGCAGAGGCGACTGCCATTAACTTACCGCACTTCAAAGACAACCACCCACAGGTTATCTTAAGTTCTTGGGATATGACATAGTCATCTCTTATGTCCTTCTGTAGTTGCTCCACGTCGTCTATGGGCAGTGCAAGTCCAAGCAATTTAGTGGCAAGTCGGATAGCGGAGTCTGCTACGGCGTCCGTGGTCTTACTTGCGAGGGCAGCCTCGTACCTCTTATGGAACTTCTTAACCTCCTCTTCTGACAGCTTATTAACCTGCTCATGGGTAAGTTCCTTACCTATCATTTCTTTACACTTCCCAGAAGACACAAGAATGTTAAGTTGTTCCTTGAGGTTACTTTCATCTAACTGTGTGGGGACTTCATCTATGAGCTGCTCAATGTCCATATATGTTAACGTCATACGGAAACCTCAAAGAGAAGATCATTTTGGAATGTTGGTGCGTTTTTAAATGCCGCATGTATTCGTGCAGCTGTTCCTTGCTTATCTCACCGCCGTAGTCGCTTAAAATGGTTTCCAGGTCAGACTTGCTCGGAGTATAAAATACTACGAGAGAGCCTATGTTTTCCCTAAAGGGCTTAGAGACGCTGGTAAGCTGCTGGGAAAGCAACCAAACGCTAATGTTGTCATGTCTGCCGCTAAAGGCGAGCTTCACTAATTCGGAGGTGCGCCTTTTTACGTCGTCCCCACAGGCAATGTCATCCAATATGAGGAGCGTCTGTGTATCTTTAAGGAATTGCTTGTGCCAGAACTTCAAATGACCAGATAACTCATTAGGGTCTAAGATGTCCACAAAGAAGTCGTCATCGTTCGCGCCTATACCAGTCCAGGTGCGGTTGTTCACGTAGGTGGGGCATAATAGCACGATGTAGTCGAAGCGGTATCTAAAGGGTCCTAATAGCTGCTCCACGACGAACTGGGTCTTTCCGCAGCCGGTGGGTCCTACGATAAGAGCATTGCAAGGAATATGGTTTGGATCCATTTATATATAATGGAGCCTCTGGAAAAGACCATCGCCTACATGCAAGATAAATTAGATACCATTAAGATGCAAAGAGAAGAGATCGATCGATTACGGGAGCGCGTGCAAGAGCTACACGAAGAAATGTGCAATCTGAAGCGCACAGAGAGGCTTGCTGCGCTCTGGACAATGATAGGTTGGGCTAGGGATTCCCTTAAGGACTTCATGCGATACCCTCTGTGAATATATATATATATATATGGACTGCATTACATCTGAACTACCTGCTGACTGCATTGTCGTTACCCCTCCAACGCCAAAGCCTCGTAAGAAACACAGCTGCCGTCACTGTAATAAGGTATTCTCTGAAGAAGACTTCGTTGGACATTGGTGTCCCGCGGATACTAAAGCACAAAGGACTTTAGACGACGTTCGAGGAGGAGACTTGGAAGAGTAAGAGGTCGCAAAGAAGATCTTACTAAGCCCCAGCAAGAGGAATTAGCATAGGTCTTCTTTCTTATTGTTATTTTGTTAAATACTGCAAAGAGGTCTCAAGTAAGGGTCTATTTTTTATCGTCATTTTGTTAAATTACCACAGATGATATCAAAGAATGGTTAAGATGATGTCGATGATCTTACTTTAACAATTTAACAATAAAGGATAAGACCTACATCATTATCTTTTGCTGGTTTTAACAATTTAACAATAAAAAATAAGGTATATATAATGAAGTGCGTGCAATGTGATAGAGCTTTTAGTAGCAAGCAGCGACTGCAATACCATCTTTCCAAGAAAGTCTGTCAGAAGACCGTAAGTACCCTTTGCGGTGACTGCGGTAAGGAACTGTCCACTGTACAGGCCCTACGATATCACCGCGAGAACAGAGTCTGCCTCAAAGACCGTTGTCTCCGTTGCGATGAACCTCACTTCGAGGAGAACTGGCATAAATACCGCTGTCGTCGTTACCACCTCGAAGATGTCGTCTGTGAAACCCACGGAGACTTAGCCGAACGTTGTTGTCCCCACGAAACCTCCCGGGCGCTCACGCGACGTAAGAAGGAAATAGACCAGACCTTCGTATGCTTTGACGACGTCGAGGGCGTGAGATGGGAAGACAGGGAACACTGGGACGGCATTTGCGTCCGATGTGGCTGTCTACGTAGCGGTCAACATATTTGGTGTTGCCTGTACGACGGACCCAAGCCCTTAGACCATTACCTTGCTGTAAGAAAAGCATGGAAAAATGAATAATATATATATATAATGTTACCTTACATCGCAGCGTTCGCAGGAGGAGCCTTAATTACCATATCCACTAATTACATGACAGAAAAAAGGAGGTCCGCCGAAGCAGACCAATACCTAACCGCCCACGAGGATGACTAATCACACAGAGGATTAGCATCCACCCTACGTTCAACGTCGAACTTCCATCGCCCGTTAACCTTACCATAGCTGCGTATGTGCGTGTACTCTTCACCTTGGATTACATACCGCACACAGTCAGGTGCCCACAGGGTACACTCTTTCCCTTCGTATTCGAGGATCAACCTTAAACGGCTGATGTCTTCGAAAACGACGTAATTTTTTATTTTGTATGTGATGCCTTGGACTAATTCACGCCAGTGCGTCTGTTCAATGATCATTATATCTATGAAATATTCTTTGGTGAGTCCTTAACGCCTCCTGCGTCTTAAAAGCCTTAACACACCAAGGACAAGGTACACGAATACCTTCTGCGTAATAGTCGATCTCCCTGCATATAAGGTCGTAATCGTTGCACACCATGGTTAGGTAACCATTTGCCTCGTATTGTGCGAGTAACGCCTCTTGTTTAGGTGATAATACGCCGTCACCCTTAGGTGTCTTCAACTCCAAGCATAACCCATTATACTTTTTATGTGCATTAAGAACTAAGATGTCGGGTTGCCCCGCCTGATACCCTTTCTGCCAACATACTATCCTTTTGCTAGCTGAGTCCTGTAGTTCTCCAAGACCTGGTGCGAGCAGTAGGATAGGGTGGAATCGACGTATGTAGTTTACGACCTTCTTATGCAGGTCAAATTCATTTTCTATTTTGAATACCAACTTGTTAGGACTGTCAAAGCGCCGCTCTATTTCATACTTACCTGTTTTCCTGAGGGTAGGGAGAACGTCACCTAACACCCATTTTCTGAACTCCTTAGCTACGGACTTTTCAGATCCGAATATTAACTCATAAAGACCCATTTCAGTGATGTAAACGGAATGTGGTTGCGCATTAAGGGTGTCAGTCAGATTTACACCCTTTATAGACCTCAAAGTTACCTTGTTTTCCTCTGAGACGTGATCAGACGCCGCTTTTCTGGAATTTACGTAACCCAAGGCATCAGCCACGGACTTTGCTTTGAAATAAAGTTTATCGCCTTGCACTATGCATTGCAGTTTGGTGTTGTTGTTTTCAAATACGCGAAGCATTATATACCAACGATATTTTTATCAAAAGGATGAGTGAGCACGAATCAATAGGCAACTCTCTTTAGCTGATTCATTTCTACGCTCAGTTGCGCGTCTGAGACTACGAAGATATACGCGTTGATCTTAGTAGTGTCGCTGGCATGTTTGGTGCGCTTGATCTCCAACGTAATGCCGTCCTGAGTATTTACCAGGCGTAAACCCTGACCATGTAGGTCTTCGTCGTTCGTTGTACGCATGTCGATCCACAGCGCATACTTATCCTTAAAGAATTCCTTTGGACCAATTTGGTCACCAAACTTACGCGCGACTTCCCGGTACATGTCCTCGGGCTTTATCCCTTGTGAGTAAACCTTATTAGGCACTCCGTTAATGCTAACGCCTACGTTAGTGATGTTAGGATTAAAGAACGCCTCAGAGTCACGCAATCCTGCCGTGTATGTTTTTGCAAACAGTAACATTACCCCTGTAAGGCTGCGTCTGGGTAGGTTAATGCTTTGGTTGATGACCTCTTCGACGTTGTTCGTGAAGCTGAACGTCTTGTACATCACGACGTGATCGTAAAGGAAAGCCTTCCCGGCGCTGTATTCCATACCGGCGCTACGTGCTAAGTCTTCGCTGTATACCGTTTCATACTGCAGCTCTAAGTTAGTAACGGAGTATGGGTGGACGGCTGAGGAACTTACGTCCTTTCCCTGCAGGATGTTCGTAGTGTCTGCTAGGGTTACTTCGAACTGCAGCTCGCTTAGCTGCCTTGGGTAGTATGCACCGTGGTTCGTGATAACTTCGAAATCTAATGGAACTACATGCTTAGTACCATAAGCCGTCTTTATTTCGTCTTCTCCTGAGGCGCCAGAGGTTGCGCTTCTTACCTTGCGTATGGCATCACTGGCGATTCCCTGCTCTATCCTTTGCGCGCGGTCAAATGCAGTCAACCATAAGTCTTTGTACGTGGTATACAAATCATACCTGTTCAAGTCCAGCAAGGATTCCCCGGCGAACTTTACGCGTATTTTGGAAACGAGGTTTCTACCCACGTTATTGACGACGTAACGCACGTCCACAGTGTTTGGTTGTACTGCTAGGTCAAACCTTAGCGCCAGGGTGCCAGGAACCAACACTAGGTTATCCGTTAGGCGGGGCACGCCTACGTACAGCGTTTCCCCTGGCTTTGCGCTAGAAGGCGTAAAGGTGACCCGGTGAAAGGTGCGTTCTGCCTTTAGTCCGCCAACCTGCTTAGGTAATACGTTGGGATTTAACTTTGAGCTTATCATATATAATGGAAGTAGAAGGAACGGATTTTGATCCCACCACCGAAGAAGGTCAAGTCGATATTAACGACGAAGAATACGAGTCTTTACTACCTAAAACCAACGACCCCACGGAATTCCGAGGTAACATGGTGCGTCGGTTTGGAAAAAGAGTCCGCGCCGGCTGGATGGCTTTCCTAGACAAATACCGCACTAAGAACCCAGGCAAACCCATACCAGAATACATAAAGCTCGATAACATCGACTTTGGTAGTAACACGATGATGAAACCTCCTAGGAGCAAAACCGCGGAAACCAGCTTTGGTCCGGACGGCAACATCCCCGAAGCCCCCGGCGCTGCATGGCTTAGTAGGGTTCAGGAACAAATGGACGAATCCATGGAAGAAACCCCGGACGACTTTGATAGGATCAAGGAAGAATTCCCAAACTGGGATCCAAACAAAGTCCAAGTAATGTTTGACGCGGATAACGAATGGGGCAGGGAAGTCGTAGTAGCAAGGTTAAATAGGTCTAATGCTCATCCATATGTCATCAGGGACATAAATGGTAAATACTACGCAGATAAAAATATTCCTCCAACCCTTAGAAAGACATTAGGAGAACCCAACTTACCCGAAAGAATGAGAGAAAATAGTGAGAATATTGACGAAGCCGTCGAAAGAGTTAAGACCATAATGCAGCGGCAACAAAAAGGTCTTGAGGCGATAAGGGAAGTAGAAGAGCTAAAGCAAGCGATGGAGGAAAGGGAAGCAGATTACATACGGCAAAACCGACTACTCCTTGATGCTCAAAAGAGAGAACTTGACGACAAGAATCAACGCATATTAGAACTTAGAGAACAAAGAGACATTTCTCTTCGCGAAAAAGACAGCGCCCAAAGGGCATTCAATCTCGCCCTGCAAGACCTGGATATAAGCAAGGAAGAAGCCAAGGACTTACGTACCACCATAGAGGGTTCTTTGGTGGAGCGGCGGCAGTTAGTTGCTGAAATCAACATTAAAGAAGAGCAAATCCAGCAAAGAGATCAGGCCATCGAAGACCTGGAGGGGCAAATAGAGCGGCAGCAGGAAATAATCAATGACCAAACTCGTCCCGAAGAGGAAAGGGAAGCAGCTCAAAAGGAAGTAGAAACCCTTCAGGAAAGAGTCGCGGAATTACAAGCGCAAAAGGACAACCTGGAAAGAGAATTGGGACTTACCACCAAGGAAAAGGTAAAAAGAGCTCTGGTGAAGTATGGTATTCCGCTGGCATTTGCGGTTGCTATTAGCACCGTAGTAGGAGTTATCCTATCCGCGCTTAAGGCTACAGGCGCGGGCGTAAAGAAATTAGGCAATGGACTAACGGACTTGGGGAAAAAGATGGCAGCCGGTCTTCCTGGGCTGCTGGGTTCGGTTGTTTCCTTGGCACTTAGGGCCGGCGGCGAACTGTTGAAGTTCGTGGGCAACAACATTTGGATCTTGGTTGTCGCTATTGGAGTGGTACTCCTGAAGAAGATGAAGGCTTAATCTTATCCTTGTGTATTACTGGTGGCTTATCGTCGTCGGGCGCCCGAGGCGTTCTCGACTGGGGATAAGTAAAGATAGTATTCGCACCGCCTTGATAATGCGGAACTAGCGGCAGCACGCTCATGGTGCTAATGGGCTTATGATTCCAAGTGGCATCAACGGTAGGTTGAGATGTACCGGCAGCATTTATTCGCACGATGCCTCGTTTTACTACGGTCGCACCTCCATCACTGGGACGAATTTGCAGCTTCGCATATTGGCAGCTAGCTATCATGTGGAAAGACACTGGAGTTATATCTTCTGGGCTTCTCGGATATGGTTCACACGAAAAATGGGTTGAATGCCTAGCATTATTTTTTGTCCTGTAAGGCAACAACGGATGGTTATTCTCATCAACGATCCTAAAACCGGCATTGCATGAGTACCCCGCAGTAATGCTAATAGTGCACATGATCAATCCTAATCCCCCAACCTCTACCCACAATCCGGTGTCATGCCATTCGTCGTTTACGTAGTCCTTCTCCTCCAAATAATAAAGAAACCAATCTTCCTTTGCGTGTGGATTCATATATTTAAAGCCTAACCACCGTAAGAGTGCTAATGGTGGCGTGATTATATGGCTGGTTTCTTTGATCCTCTATGCTATTTACCGTGACCTTTCCCGTGTCGTCTACTCTTATTTGCAGCTTTACCTTCCCATGGCAATCAGCAACCATATGAAAAGTCCAAACCGATAGATTCTCGGCGCTGCCGGGGTTGGGCTCTACGGAGAAATGCGCAGGCTCCCTGTTGTTTGTCTTCGCGCGCATAGGCTGCAGTACGCCATTCTCATCCAGGAACCTGAAGCCCACGTTGGCATGGCCGCTCGTGCCAATGCAAATACTACAAAGGATTAACTTCTTTCCTGAGTAGTTCAAATTCACGGACATCCCCGTGACATCAACCCAAGATGCTTGGGTATATTTTTTCTCGCCTGTGTAAGTCGTATAAACGCAATCTACTCCAGTTACGTAGGGGTTGTTCATCGCCATATATAATAGCTCAGACCAATGCTTGCAGCGGCTAAGCCGGCTTTTAGTAAGTTATGGTCATATTCCTCAGGTATCGCAGGTAGGACCTTCTTTGATGGTTTCTTAACTGTGGGTAGCTTCGTTTCGTGTGACTTTTTTGGCTTCTCTACGAAGTGAGGAATGTTCCTAAGAGTGTCAGAGTTCACGTCGTTCACCCCAAACTTCATATCCTTAGTAGCTCGCTGCAGTTTGTTGTTGTATCCTACTACAGAACCAGTATTTATAGATAAATTACTAGGCATTAACCAACAACCCGGGGCTACTGCATAGTCCAACCTCGCCTTAGAATTTTGTATGGCTAGTTGGTAACGCTGTACGCCCTTGCTAATGTCGCCCTCCAAGATTGAACTTTCAAATAAGATCAAGGCTTCGGCTCGCGTTTCTTCTGCGGCGCCAGTATTTCCGATTATGCTGGATCGGGTGTTTACCTGAGCTCCAAGGATAGAATACACGTAAGCTTCTATGCTGCGGTTTAAACGGGCAAGGCCGGCTTTGGTTAGTCCTTTACCTTCTGGGGGGTATGAAATTAAGATATTGCTTTGTTTGCTCGTCGTTGGTAATTTTGATAATCAGTGGATTAGCCCCTGCATACTTACCGCCCTCGTCTTTGAACAAAGGTCCGTCTCTAACTTCCTTAGTGGTCTTAGCGTTTGGTTCAAAGAAGGTGCTACTGTCGTGAGTTTCTTTGTGATACCCAGTGTTCCATCGTAGATTCAACGCATGAACTTCCTTATCACTTAGCTCGTGTCCACCAATCCCCCAATAAGCCCAAATATGCCCCAGACCATTGTTAGCGCCGGCAGTGCATCGGAAATCCTTCCCTACAACGTCAAACTCCTTACAAAGTCTGTCATAAGCCGGCACGCTGTATTTATTATCTCTTGGATAAAACGTGGCATCTCCCGGCAGCGCAATAACACCCATTTCATGCAGTATTCTTCTAACCGTGAAGTGAAAACGAAACATAAATATTGAATTCTTCATCAAGCTTGCGCTTACACCACAGCCGCTAGTGGCACACCAAACTGCAAAGTTTAGTTGCTGCGGCCAATAACGCATGTTAGGACCACTTAACCATTCATGAGATTCCTTAGCGGTGGTATGAACAATGGGTACGTCTTTGAAGATATCCCGCACCTTTAACGGAAAGGAATGCTTGTTAGAAATCCGCATGTTCAACGTTAAATCCAAGCTTGGGTGTTTATCAAATGAAACTGCGGGTATCGGATAAGTACTGGTACCCAGCAATAATTCCTTTGACCAACTGGGTTCAACATGCGTTGGCGCTGGCGTTGGCTTATGCATTGGCGAATGCTTCAGTTGATCGTCTATTTGATTAACCAGCGTAGGCTTCAAATCCTCGTTGCTGTACATCCTAGAGCCGTTATAGTAAATACCATCGGGTCTTCTTTCGAACTTACTGGGGTCTGCATGTGGAAACATCTTCCTAAATGCTCTCCAATTCCAGTAATCCCGGTTGTCGTGATGTGGCTGCTCCTCAATATCATTCCCAAAAGCGTCGTACATTAGTATATATAATGGATGTTATACCATCAGCACCTCAGTTGTACCCAGATGTTCCAAACTATCACACCACAGCACCAATTGAAAACGCCGAGAACTTTCGTTCGAATAAAGCGAACTTAATCTTGGCTTACTTGGAAGGGCAGGCAAAACACTACGAAAAAGTCCGAAAAAAGTATGCTAGAGCCCGAAGCATATTACATAAAATCGCGATAACTTCCGGCTCCATGTCCGTGGCTTTAACAGGCTCTGGCGTTGCTACTTCGCTTACTGGACCCGGAATAGTCGTTGGCGTTCCTTTGGCCAGCGTTGGGGCAGCCTGTGGTATTATTTCGGCTGTTGCTACGGGCATTATGAAGCAGTTGTCAAGCAAAATATCAAAACACGACACGACAATAGCTCTGTCAAGGGCTAAAGTAAATACGATCACTGACCTTGTCTCAAAGGCTTTGCGTGACAGAAAGATAGACGACGTAGAATTCTCGCTTATCTTAGCCGAAGAGGAAAAGTACGAGAAATTAAAGACGGACATAAGGAATAAAAAAACAGTCGTAAGAGATCTTTCCGAGGAATCTCGCAAAAAGATCTACCAGGAGGCAAAAGAAGAGCTTCAAAGAAAGCTTGCTCAGTAAACATCTGCTTTGAAAAAAGCAAGACAGGATTCTATTTGCATATTGAACGCCGGCTGTCTGGTTCATATGCAAATTAATTTCACAAATCTATTTCACAAATGTGAAACGTTTTCACAATTGTGAAAGAAAATTGTGAAGGTTTTGATTGACTGAAAACATATGACGTAATCGTTCACTATCTTCTTGGAATCCATCCTAACAGGGGGTGGTTGGGGTCTATCTTGTAAAATATTTCGTAAATTACGTCAGGGTAATAAGGAATATCCTTATCCAGCCGACAAAACATCCACTCGGCTTTTGTCATATCAGAAACCTCGGGAATAGACTTACCGGTAATTTCAGACAAAAGATAGGGAATAGCTTTGTAATATTTCCCTAGTTTTAATTTTTTCAATGTCTTCCGTAGACTTTGTGGGGTTGGCTCTTCTAAATGGTCTATGATTTTCTTCTTTACTTCGTTGTCTAAATATACCGGTCGATAACCTTGGATATGACTCATCCAGTCCCTAAAGTATTTTATTCTTTTGTATGGCGTCTTCTTACGACCTCCGTTGGAATAATATTGTTCCCTGGTAGCACAAGGCACGGCATTACGAATATTTTTACCGCACTCGTAACACTGTGCTGACGTGTCGTCTTCTATTTGCATTTTCTTACCACAACAAATATACTTATTTGGTTTAGTAGGTACAAACTTGGGTTTCAAGCACTTTACACAGAAATCATAAACAAACTCTTTACAATCTTCGCACTCCATATATAGACTAACATATTTGCGCTGTTGCCCCCAACCACACTTGGAGTGGGTTGTTTCCGTAGGTGGATTTTTGACACGGGTCTTGCCCGTGTTGAGATTGCGCTGGAACCCCCATTCCCTATACTACTAATGCCAGTGTTTAACGAATATCCTGTGGCACAACCGCATGGATGGCGCCATGGCCACTGTCGGTACTTGGTTCATCCAAACGTCAAGATAAATCTAACTTTTGAAATTACTGAGACTGTTACGACTTCTCTGACTCATCCTTTTTTGGTCTTTTGTTGTTCATTAAGGCCGGCATACTTCGTGTTTCGGAGGCAAGCTCCCTCGTTTGTACTGAAGCTTTTATTGCCGCGCAACAACCTGGCTCCAGTTGGCCAATCAAATTGGCTTGTTTGTTTCATCCACAATTAATTGCAATCTCAATTTCAAAATCGCGTCCGAAAAAAGAGTCGAAAATGAAGCATTCAGTGAATATAATAAACGATAAAACAGATCAAAAAAATGGAAGAAACTTCTTGGAGTGTCACCAATACAAGATTAGTAATCGACCTCTACAATAACCCAGTACTCTATGATAGAAAGTGTGAAGACTATGGAAATCAAGTCGCAATGAAGAAAGTGTTTTTACCAGTATTAGTCAAATTTAAACAAGAGATTTCCATCGAAGACAAAAAAGGCACACAATTTCGTTTTGGAAGTATAGTGAAAAATTGTAACCCACGACTTCGTATCTTTTTGTAGTCGTGATCGTGTAGATTGAAACTTTAGATTGTAAAAAATCGGAAATCGACTACGAGATGGTCACGCCATCACGTCTAGTATATGACGCTTGTCATCATAAGGTGATAATCCTATTTTATTCATATTAATTGTATACAATTGATGTTTATAACTACGTTGATAACTATGTCCATAACAAAACTGACACTTTCTGTATGAAGAGCGGGAGAACCCGATACCATTTTTTTCACTAGTGAAAAATATCGTATAGCCAATCACAGTGCTGATACTATGTTTTTCACTAGTGAACAAAAATCCTATACTCAATAGGATCGCTTCTCGTTCGTCATGTGATTTTTATCAAATGGCTTGCGAGCATGTAAATCTCAATACTTATATAACAAATACAGTGTGTTGCCCTAATTCCGGACGGTTTTGTAATAAATTGCGATATCTTTACTGAAAATTATCGTTACAATAAGATATTTTGCACGGACATAGATTTGTATATATAAAATACTGTCACCAAGAATCTGGTCTTTTCAATGATGATTTCAAGCGATTTTTAATTCTTTTTCGAGGAGATCAAACTGCCCTTATTCCGGACAATGGGCCCTAATTCCGGACACAAAATAAAGCAGCTTTATTCTTTACAATTTATGAATGTTTTGACCTAATTTTCAACCGATATGATAATGCTGTTATTGTTTATTATTAATAGAATGCGAGAACTTGAAATTGGGTTTCCTGTATTCCTGAAATAGACCATAATACAAATGATGTAATTTGAGTGTTCTCGTCGATCGACTTGATTCCGCGGGGTTTTGTTTTCATTGTGGTTAAAGTTCTCATAATTAATGCAGTGATAAAAGGATATCACGAGTTCAAGACTAAGCCCCCGATAGGAATGAGTCTCAAGGTCACGAAAGAATACGGGAACAAATACGATGAGCATGCATGTTTGGTTTGGATTCCCGAGCTAGAGACGATTCCACGGCACCTGTGGGACATAGTTACAGATGCGAAGTTCTATCGTCCTGCTTTTGGAAACTCTTGGAATCTGACGATATTGAATGCATCAAATGGTTGGTATTATGTGAAATATTTCATTGCTTTCTTAGCGATTGAACTTTAATTGCTAGTTACAGTCCACGTGCCTGGCTAAACAGATTCATTGATTTCATTACAAAATCGTTTGGTATGAATAAATTGTTTATCACTGCTGTTGTAACATTTTTGGTAATATTACTAGCATGAGAATAACTACGCTTTGAAAACCATAAAAAAACAACTGAAATTATAAATTTGACCAAGATAATCAGCGCAAATCAGGCAAGCTAAGTACAATATGTTCATAGTGAATACGTTCGTCCGGAATTAGGAACACTTCATTGAATTTTAAGAGCATCTTTGTATAATTCTCCTACACTTCCTAGAAACCCTTGAACGCTTTCCTACCACCTCCGTGTAACACAGTGGTTTTACTTTAAATCCTACTAGAAATTTATGTTTTAGGATTTCAATTTGCAAAGAAAGCGCACTTTCAACTTCGACCTCTAATTCGAAGCACGTTAAAAACGAGTATTTTGGAAAACAGAATATTTACCTACCTTTATGGAATATTCGATTTTCCCGCTCGAAAAAGCCACAGGAAACCCACAATTTGTGTCACACAAGGAAAATCATAAATACTTAATTCCGTAGCGTCACTTTATCTAATTACAATATTCGTGGTTTTTTTTTTTGAGTTTTAAAGGAAAAGTGTCCGAGATTAGGGACTGTCCGGAATTAGGGCAACACACTGAACTTAAACCCATCTAAAAACGAAAAACTTGTTGTACTGATTTATGGTTTACGTGTTAGTTTGCTCCGAACAGGAAAACCTTTTCACTTTCGAGGTTGTGGCTGGAAAAAGATTACATGTACTATGCTAAATGATGATGATATTACATGATTACACCTGATGAAAGATCTTGCAGCTAACATTATGGGGTATGATTATCTTCCATACTATTTTGATAAAAATAGTGGTGTTAAATGTGCTCAAGATTTGGTACCACACGCCATTTACAACCATGAACAGTGGGAAGCAGAATATGGTCTTAAAATGAAAGAACATCACTACATGACAATTGGCAATGAAAGTACAGAACCTCCAGTCAAACAACAGTGGTACACAAAACATCAAACTGGAACAAAAAAGAATGAACAATCCTTGTAAAATCAATGACAGCCCTAAAGTGATTCCTTCCAAACCTAATGGTTTCCAACTTGAGTCTCCAGTTAACTCCTCACCTCCAACTTTGCTTCAGAGTTTAACGAAGAATCTGATACATCATTATACATTTGGAGATGCATTTGTATGTTTTTCTTGCAATTTGAAATAAACTTTAACATCGACATTTAAAGACTTATTGGTCGCCAATTCTTTAAGAGCCTAGAATCTTTTCCTTGCTTTTCTATCAAAGTGATAAGAGCTTGTTGCTGGGTATTCGAGAGAGAGCCTCTATCAAAACCACTGTTGAATCTGTTGACCATTAACTTTCCTAGTTTGTTCCAAAATATACAATAAAACTCTTTGGTCAAGCCATCGCTTCCTGCACTCTTTGAATTACCCATTTTCTGCAGGGCTGCTAAACATTCCTCTACGGTCAGATAGCCGTCACATCTGCCAGATTCTTCGGGCGTGAGTTTAGGTGTTTCTATATACAGTCAATTCAAAAAATGTTGTCGACCAACTCAAGCCTACACGACTGGACCGAAAGGAACTCTGGGAAGTAATCATTGAAGCCGAGTTGACTCCATAATTTTATCTGACTAGTTATGCCTGGTTTACAGCACGAACCTTCGTAGGCGAGCGGGAAGTGTTGAAGGATACGTTTTTTTAATGCCTTCATATTTTCGGAATTGTGAACTGAATCATAACTACTTTGTTTTTCTTTCCCTAAACCCAAAGACATGCATTTGATGGATTGTTTCTCGCCATTATTATTTTATTACTAGCGGGAACGATTTTCAGTTTCCTTAAAAGACATCCGAGGTAAATTTCACTTAAGTTAATGAATATTGTATTGGATTATCCTCAAACTGTCAGCCTTGGAAAACTTTGTCGAAGAATCTTCCAAGAACAAAACTAGTCCCTGGGGGTGGTGGTGAGTTGTGTACAAAATTCCTAAGTGGGAGAGTATACTCGCCCCAAAAATAAATAAATGAATAAATAAAAAATGTAGTGCATCACGAATAAAAAATAATTGAAGATTTTTTCCCCGATTTTATTTTTCCTTTCTTATTCATTCAAATTGGGCTACCTTTTACTTTCGTATCGGGAACTCCGCTTTTAGGCAGTGCCTAAATATATATTATCATTAGTGGAGCTGATTGACTTGCTACAGTGTTTATAGCACAGAGAAACATTCGCCTTTTTCTTATTCAAGTAATGCAAAACCTCATCCTGGTGTAACTGTTCAAAGACATATACACTCTGGGAGTTGTAGAGCACTTGAAAGGCAAAAGAAACACTCAGCTTAATTCGCCTCGTGTTCTTAATCATATGAGTACAGAGGCAAGCATGCACGGTTTACGTGTTGTTTTATTCTGTTGATTTTCAGGTTAATTTTTGCAGAGCTAGATCTTTTACAGAGAATGGAGAAAACTTAACTGATTTGTCAAATCCAAAAGAACGAAAGAGATTCAGGCAAGATTGGTCGTTAATGCTGAAAAAAGATGTAAGAGCGTTTTCATGATTGATAAATGTTAAACCGTTATTTCGGAATAGAGTGTGAGCAACTATGTGACTCAAAATCCCTTGAGATGTAAAAATAATGAAACAGCCGCCATCTTGATTGATCTAAAAAAAGAAGCTAATGGGGAATGCTTTGTTCAGTATCGTCAACAAAGATGGCGGCAATGACGTAACAGCCGCCTGCTCTATACCAATCAGTGATGCAATAGAAAGTGCGCGCGCGTCCGTTGTGCTCTTGCAAAGCATTACGCACGTTCCTAAGCAATCAGAACGCGAAATTTATATTAGTTAATTAAAAAACGTTAGTGTGATCAGCTTTACATCAAGTGTTTGCAATGGCACAAGTAAGCTAAGAATGTTATCAGCTCTTAAATGAAATCGACGAAAAGCACAAAAGCAGGAGAACTTTTAAGGATCAAAAGAATGAAAAATCTAGAGAAATCATCACCAGCCCTGTACTTTAGTAGGCACAATTTTCCACTGTCTCCTATTTAATTAAGAGATTGCGACATTAAAGAATTATTTCAAAAAAATATTATTTCAGATTATTTCAGAGTGACTGACTGAATTGAAACGAAGTTGACAACAATGATTTAAAGATAATATAATTTGATAAACTTCAATAGAGCGATTTCAACGATGCTTTCGTTTCGAAAAAATGTAGTAATTATTAAGTGATCGACACTTCGATGTAACCGCTTTCGTTTGAATATTCACTATTGTTGGGTGAAGTTAATCGTTTTCATTATATTGCGATCCTATTCAAATCACACAATGGTATAAATAAAGAAAGAAAATAGTTTACCCAGAGTCTCAACGAGCAAAAAACGATTTTAAGAGCTATAGTACAATTTCTTACAAGCAATTTCTCCGTCATGGATTCAAATGTCTAAATGTTGTAACGTGGCGTCACTAAGCATTGGAGTGCGATGTCTGTGGTGGGTGGCAGCCCCTCAAGTGCGATACTGGCGTATCATTATTATGTTATGTTAATTCACCCTTTTCTTTTATCTCAGGTTTCTGCTGATGATTCTTCACATCCATAAGCAGAAAGCACTGCCATTGCAGATAAACCGGTTGCTCAAGTTGCGACACATGATGAACAAGATGAAGCACCAGCAGCAAGCACTTTCATCAGTAATTGAATTAAATTAGCACACACAGCTAGTTCACGTATTTTATTATAGTTATTTAGTGGTGCAGATCGTGTTATCAAAGAATCATCCCTACCGGAGCCTACAATAGGCCCTTTGCAGCTAGTGGTCACGTGCTTGGATACCGCTTAGCAACACAAAACTGGAGTGCAAGCCTTCCAGTAAACAAAAGCTCTAAGAGGTCAAGCACGCGTGGTTTTATACAATAGTTTCATCGTTCAAAACGCTTAATCCTTTTGCCCTATCTACAAAAACAGTAAGATCATCTTAAATTCTCTCCTTTGGACTCGATTTTTGGTTCGAAGTAACAATATTCATCGCGTTATCGCGAAACATTTGTCACCGCCGGCCCGCTCGACGGCTGAAAAACATGGCGACTTCGCAAGGTATGTACTTCAAAACTCTCCTTTTTTTTGGTTTCTTTTCAATTATTGGACTTCTAAAATCTCTAAAATAACAGTTTAGATTGTAAATGGTGATCGGTTGTAATTGGACGGCATTTAATGGCCGATTTGTTTATTTTTTGTGAGAGTGATTCCACGTCCAAAGTCAAGACTAACCCATGTTTACGTATATTCGCTGTAGATGTTAGAACTCCCGACGAGCCATCACATACCAAGAAAAATTCTTCGTCCTGATATTTTTATAATTTTGATTCAGTGTTTTTCCAGCAAGCAAAGGACAAAGTTGATAATTTTTTCTTCAATTACTATTTACATTAATACACTAAGATTTTTGTTGTTGTTCTCAAACCATGGCCAGATTTCTTATGATAACAAATATTATATTATTGTAATAGTTACAAAAAGCAATCTAAGACACATGATAAACCAACCTGCATTAAAGATTATCTAATGGGTTATGTAAGCCACATTAATCATACATTCACCAACTTTTTACAGACACTATGCCTCATTATTACCACTGGCTAAAATAAGTGGGCCTTGAAAATTTGTAAGGAGGCAGGCTACAGTATATAACTGATTGACTGAACCTAAAGTGGACAATGGCACATCTGAATCAAAAAAGTGGTACTCTTTGACTCTTCTTATTGCCCTCTCAACATGAATTCTAAGACTTGCTATTGTCTTTGTTTTTTGAACATCTGCAGCAGAGAATTGTTCCTGACTTTCAAGAAACGGAGGAATATTTAACTCTACCCGCTTCTCCCTAAGTAAATCTTCAATGTCAAACCCTTTGTCT
This sequence comes from Actinia tenebrosa, assembly GCF_029948245.1. NCBI lineage: Eukaryota > Metazoa > Cnidaria > Anthozoa > Actiniaria > Actiniidae > Actinia > Actinia tenebrosa. Next base: position 6,322,538 of record NW_028292580.1, read on the forward strand.
GCCATGACTGAATCACCAGGTTCTAACAAATCTAGAATACCGCTGCACCTTGTGATTTCCTTATCACTAATCCCCCCTGTGTAAAGACTAGAAACGAAGCTAATAGCTCCATTAGGGGTAATGCCTATCAAACCCTTGAGTGTAGTATTACTCTTATAACTAGAATAAAGCTGCGACTGAAGTAGTAGGGAGGTAGGTGTTTGAACAAAAATCTCTGTACAATCTAAAATGACGCGTGTGCTTGCATAAAGCCTTTTAAAACCTTCTGGCATAAACCTATCAACATCTTGCCTTGAAGGCCAGATCACTTGACTGCCAAGAAGAAAATACAAAAAATTAGTCCATGTGATCAATTTCCTGCAAACTGACGATTTATGTATTCGGAACCTATGAGCTAAATCCTGTCCGAATAGACCTAGTTTGAGGCGTACACAAAACATAAACAATTCATCCACAAGAAGCATATTTCTTGAGTCTGGTCTACTTTCTCTTTCTCCAGAGGCATAACAATATGTCATTTGTGCAGCACATGGCTGCAAAAACTTAAAAAAGAACGGAATATGTAAGTAGGATGGGAAAAGAGCTCACTCTATTACTACTTATTTTTCTAGGATAATTGTTTAGTTTTTCTAGGTCCACAAGTTTTAAATTAAAGAAAGGTACCTTTTGAAGTTGATTTTCTATAAGGCTTTCAGTTCGAGCAAGACAAGGATGTTCTGTACTCTAATAAACTTGGAGGATTAAATCCAAGGAATCCGCCATATTATTTCTTCAAACGTCCTCTAAGGCTTGAATTTAGATATCTGGTAACTGTCCAATGAAACTTGCTTTAAGATCTCCACAAGTTTGTATTGAAAGTTAAGGTTGTGAAGTTGATTATTGGCATGAAATAGGCCCTTGAAATCCTTCCAAAAATAATGATGTTGCCAGATCTACTGTTCTAAGGAAGTCAAATAAATGGTATTCTACTGGTGATGTTTTAAAACAAGGCAATGGCAACTGAGACACCATGAAAGAGACCCAAGGGAGTACAATAAAAGGAAAATGGAGTACTGGGAAACAGAGATAAAAAACAAAAAGAAATGTAGTTAATGTCATAGTCTAACAATGCACTTCTTTTGTGTGACTCCACGAGATTTCGACAATGTCTCGTCTATTTGAGCGCTAATTAAGGTGGTTGATATGGACAAAATGCATGTCATTTAAGGAAATATTTCTGAAAAAATATAATCTACACATTCATAATTATTCCATAGACACGTTCTACAAAATTTTTTTTTTCAAAAAATGCAATTGAAAGTGTGAATTTTCACAGCTAAGGTGTCAAAAAAGCACAGAAAACCCAGAGCATAAAGACGAATTTCTTCAATAAATCTCGCAAGGAAAGTAATATTTCTCGACTCAAATATTGTATACATAAACTTAATACAAGAAGATAACTTTTCGCCGCAGCCCTGCTTGGAAAAACGAGTATGCGAAAATTGAGCGACTTTTGACTTTGACTAATTATTACAACACAACTATTTATTATTTTGTTCCGGGCAGCGGTGAAACGTTTTTGGTATTCCTTTTTTACCCGTGTGCCAAGTTTTGTACTTCTAGGTAAATATTTTGGTTTACTTTCGGTCAGTAGAATGTGCTTGATCAGCTATTCATCGTTTAAACTCAGCATCAAACGCTAACAGCAAAAGTTTTGGCCGCCATTTTGATATATGTCGTAGGAGATCAATGTTGGTTCGTTATCCAATCGATTGCGATCCGTAAATAGCCGAAAATCCCGAGAAAAAGCCGAAATGTCGACGATTTCAAGAATGGACGCCATTAGGACGCCGTGCGGTCAAAACAAATGACGTAATCCATAGCAACGGCTTTTTGTACATGCGCAGTTCCTGCGCGTAACACGAACCACATACTCAAGCAGTGTTTTTGCGTGTCGCTTATGATACTTGAAATGACTTCGATTTCGTTGTGAAAAAGAAATGTTTCACAACAAAAAACGGTCTCTGAACGCTCATTCTTTACGTGGTGTCGGAACTGGTTCGCGACTAATGATTACAAATGAATATCTTACCAAGCATGGTTGGAAAATCGAGAAAATGACGAAAGGTTTCAAATGGATAAATCAAGAGGGACGAGTATTTTATTCTTCTAAGGCCGTTGAAGGATTTATTCGATCAGAGCAGGAAGGAGGAATCCTCTCAGACGAATCAGACGCTGATTATTTACCCTCGGCAAGTAGTGATGACTGCCTTAGCTCCCCAGAGAAGTCCTTCAAGCAGAAACGGTAAGTTGCATGACTTCTTTGATTTGGTATGTTTTTGGTGATGCAAAATTTTTTGATTGTTACTTCTCTATATCTCTTATTTTGTCCTGTATAACAGGTTATAGTGACCTCATTTTTTTGTGGAAATTGTGATAGACAAATTCAAAAATAACAGAGGAAAAATACCATAATTCCTGATATTGAAATCAGGGGCTGCAGAATGTAGTTTATTTTTATATGACAGCTATCTTGCAATTAGGTGTTTTTTTTATTTTTTTATTTATTATTATATTTATGATTGCCATGTTTATAACCATTTATATTCAAATGATCTATTCTAAATATTTTAGGCTCAAAGTCAACCAAGATGACAGTAAAATCTCAATTGAGCTTCCAGTAAAGTATCACATAGCAATGACATCTCAGTTAGAGGATTTTATAGAACAAATCAACAAGACACATTCCTGTACTGTGCCAACTGGATGCAAAGGTAAGTTATGTTTTTTTCTAATTAATCAGTAGCAAGGAGGGACCTGAGGTTTTAGGTTAAACACCTAATGCAATATTTTTGGCAATGCTATGTCACCGTTTCATTAATATTATGACAGTACTACTCAGTTTTCATCACAGGCATATACCTCAAGCAAAGAGTATACAAATTGTGATGTTCCGTAAATACTACTAGTGCTATTGTAATATCTATGTAATAGCTCTTTTATTTGTATTTATATGTTTCCATCTGTCATGTAAACACATTGTGAGCTTTTGCCATCGTAAGTTATTTTATATAGCCGTAAAGATGGCCAATGTTGGCCAAAAGCTTGTCAATTAAAATGAGATTATAAATGTAGTGAATATGAAATCATAACTCATAACTTTTGTTTTAATCAGGAAAACTTGTACCAGTAAAGATCCAAGACAAAGGCCTGGGAGGTGCAGTAAAGGTCAATTTTGCATGTTCTGGCTGTGGCAATGAAATTCACTATGCCAGTAGTCAGGTTGCATTAATACACCACAAACGAAACTGTGTGTCTCTGGCAACAGCCCTTTGCTTTCTTGTATATGGACAAGGTTACCATAACTATTACAAGGTTTTGAAGTTAGGTATGGGTGTAGATGTTCTGGCAAGAATTAATTTCCAGAAAATTATTAAGTTGGCTTACCCACACATTAAAACTGTCTTGGATGGCATGTGTGAAAAAGCAAAAAGCAATATGCAGTCTGATGGATGTTGGTTAATAAGGGGCTTTCATAGTCAATGCTGTACACCTTTGTTATCCTTGATTTTATTTCTGGTGGAATTTTGTATTATGGTCATCTTTGTATGAGAGGGAAAAAGAGTGTTTGTGACACTGATTTATGGGAAGGCACTTCCAAAGCTGCCGAGGGCCACCTTGCCTATTTGCTTTTCAAGAAGGCCAAAGAAGAGGGCCTCAACATTGCTTTAAATTGGCAGGATCAAGATTCAACTGCTGAAAAATCATTTAGAAGTATTTTTCCTGATGGTGAGTTGAATCGTGTGATGCTGTGTGGAGGTCATGTTGGACGTTCCCATGGGAACAATTTGAAGGAATACAAGGGGAAGAAAGTTGTTGACAAAGGCTTTATTGATAAGCACAAGAAAAACCGCCCAGAAATTAGCAAAGCAAAATGCTGTTGTGAAGGTAAGAAACACTCCAAATCATGTGGGTGTCTTTCTGATGATTTCATTGCTGCTGCAAAACGAAATCATTTTTCTGCTCTAAAACAGAGTCACAATAGTTCAGAGGAATATTCCAGGCGTATGATAGCATTGGGAAGATACCACTGCAGAGATATCCACCAGTGGATAAATAAGGATGGCGAAAATGAGGAGTGTGGATTTCATGCCCTGGTTATTTGCTCTTGTGGGTCATGTGTAAGCAATGGAAGTGATGGTAATGACAGTAATGATGCTGGAAGCAGTGATGATGATGATGGCAGTGGTGGTGATCATAATGTTAGTAATGGTGATGGTGATAGTAATGATGAAAGTGATGATAATGGTGATATTAATGATGAAAGTGATGATGATGAAAGTGATGATGATGATAGTAATGATGATGGCAGTGATAATGAAGACAGTGATTATGATGACATTGATAATAGTGATGAAGATGAAGATCCTCAGTTGAAATGCCCTGGTAAGTCATATACGACTCGAAAGATTCTTCATTGTGAGCTTCATGCTCTGTTGTACGAGATTGAGTGTACCCGAATTTCTCAGAAAGCCAAAGATATTGTGCATGAGGAAATGGGGAGAGGACACTCAAGCATGCCTGAGAGCAAGTTTAATGTGTTGACTCGCTTTCACACAAAGAATGTTAACTTACACCAATTACATTATGAATTTATTACAAATGTTGGATTATGCCAGAGTAATATGACATTTATGTATAAAGAATATGGTCCGTCATATCACTGGATGAAGGAATTGTATGACCTGTTGCACCTCCCAACTCCTGATGGGCTAGAGGAAATATGGAGAATGGAAAATGAAAGGAGAATGAAGGGGCTTATCAAGAAGAGAACAGATGCAGCAAAATCTGCTAGAGCAAAGAAAAAGCAACAACGTCTTCAAGAGAGCAAACAAAGGTGATAAACATTTAGAACCAGCATCTGTATATATAAGAAAAAATTCAAACTGTTTATTTATTTTTGTTCACAATAGGAAGAAATTTGTTCAGAGGCAAAAGATTGTGCATAACTATGGGGACCAAGGGGAAGATTTTGGAGAAGAAGAATTATTACAGGAGGTACAAAAGAAAATTCGCAAGAACACTGGCACTCGGGAACAACCAAAAGCAACCGATGCTCCCCGAGGAGCCAGAGTGAATATTGGTGGGCAGCAATGTAGATGCGGAAGTAAAGAACATTTGCGCATTTCCCACAGAACTTGTCCTTTGAATAAAAACAAAAATTCTTAATAGATACACTAAGACTGTAGATTATACAATTTTACAAAGAACACACAAATTAATGAGACTGTATTGTGGACTGCTTTCTGTCATGTCCTTTACTGTAAAAAAAGTAATTACAAAAAAGTAGAAAGTGTCTTCTTTGCAGGATTGTATAATAAACTTATTATCCACCAAGCATATTTTAATTGTAACTGTATTTTGGTGAGCCTTTTTATATCATTTTGTTATCTGTCTATCCAAGAAATGCAAAAGAAATAGGGAATGGGAATAGAAAGGGAGAAGTGAAGAGGAGCACAACTTTAGTAATAGGGACAAACTGCTGATCATAGTAATCACAGTGGTTTATTATATGTATATTTTTCCAGTAGTAACAAATTTAAATGTTTCTGTATAGTGTGCTTAACATTAGTATATGAAATAAATAAACATGAATGCTATGAAGTTCTCAAATCAAAAGGATTTATTATTGGTATAAAGTTTCCAGTGGTTACAAATTATACTTATTTTGCTGGATAGTAGCATCAAAAGAAAGAATCCAGACTTATTTCAATACTAAAATTTAAAAGAAAAAGAAACAGTAGAAGCCTTTTTATTTCGTAACACATCATTTTAAAAGCATTCAAAGGATAATCTTTTGCGTTAGATATTTACATACAAAATATTGCTAGGTATTTGATCATAATCGATTTATAGACAAATTAAAAAAATTAAAAAATACACATGTTTTCCATTAAATTTGAAAGTGAACATAAGATTATTTAAACCATCTACTTCTTTGTGGCAGGCCATTTGGCTCTGGACAAATCTTCTAGTTTGACATGGTACACCTATAAAACAATTTTGAGGAAGAATATATTTATTTTCACAGTTACATGTATGTCTTGTTTTGGGAACACAATACGGAGAGAAATTGAATATTTTCATGTAAGTGGATGCCATTGAATACCATTTGAGGAAATATGATGAATTTATGACATACCCTTGACCCCGTAGGATCTGGATAGTCCGCTAGGTTACCAGGGACCATTGCTCTTATGACTTGCTTCACACAGTCTGGATAGACGTAGGTTGGTTTCTGCGTGGTTCCAGCGACCACGCATTCCCCGATCTTGCTTCCAAACTAGAGAAATAAATAACATCTATCACGTCCTGAAATACATATGCCCAATTTTTCAGATATAGAGAACAATATTATCTTAAAGAAAATTTCACGTCTGAATACTCGCACGTGTTACTACGGCGTAATAGGGATTGAATATTCCGAGTCATACACAACTAGCTAGCAGTACCGTCTAGTAAAAATTCTTCAAAATTCTAAAACTAAATAAAATACTAGTTACTTACCCACATTAGGCACCAAAGCCGTCGGTAAATGCGGCTCCTCATTTTCTCGCTGCTCTCCCTGCTTTTAATAGAAAATCCTTTGAGCAAGCGCACTAGACCCTCGGGTATCACAAGTCTAAAACGTTTTAAAAATTTTGATTATTATAACGGTACAACGAAAGTTGAAAATATTCAATAGAAAAGTACTTACCCTTCTCTTTCAAATTCGGTGACGAAAACCAACAACGCATTCTCTTTAGAAGCCATATTTTGAGACAAAGTTAAAGCAACAAGCTTCAAACAGCAAGCGAGAAGAGCAGCGAACAATAAGAGAGGAGTGAAGTTTTCACGTGCAAGGTCATAACAACAACGTCTTCTCATAGGTTCTTTTCATCATGTGACACATCAAACAACTACCAGGTTCGTGTTACTGCGTGTAAACAAGACCTCACTAGACTAACTTATTTCTCTGATACGCATGCTCATTGCAATTGCATGGTATCTTATTTGAATATGGCGACCCAAAATGGCGGTCTTAGTTACGATAAATTTGTTTTTTTATGCCGTTTCTCAACAAAAAAGTAAGAACTTATAGGACATAATTGTTAAAATGTCATATATAAAGTGGTCTGAGTGAAAAAAATCAAGTGCATTTTATCCATATCAACCACCTTAAGCGTTATTTATTGCTATCTTTTTCATATTGGGTATATTTAACTATTTTGAACTGCATAATAATATAGAACAGTTCTAATTATTGAGAATTGAATATGGTTGTCTCACAAAGTCTACAGATAACTTTTCGAGTGGAGTTCTTGGAGAAATTATTATATTTTCATTAAATGTTGCATGAATTTTAGGTGACAACGATAAAAAAGTCTTGAGTTTGATTGGGAATTTGATAAAAACTCCATCACCATTTTTGTCAAGGCACTGATCCCATCCTTCATGGAAATTACATGCTGTAAAACAGTCCTTGCTTAAAAGCCTTGACTTTCCATCTGGATGTTCATCTCTTTTTCTATCAAATAAAAACCTGTAGCAGTCGCTGTGGAATTCGAGAACCACTGGTGATCTTGATTTGCCTTTTAACTTTGTTGATATGGCCACGAGCAGTCTATCTATGTTTTCTTGAAGTCTTGATTGGGGTACTTGTGGACATTCGTATGATCTAACAAAGAGGAGTATATTTTGATTATAAAGACCTAAATCTAAGGGGTTGTTTGGTGTACATTAAGTCATAGTTGTTTGCTTTTACCTTAACAACAAAGGCGTCAAATTTGTCTCACACTCCCACGTCGAGGCATTCAGACTGTAATCTTCCCATTTAAGAAGATAAAACGTCTATAATAAGAAACAACATTATTAAAACGACTTCTAATGTATATCTTAGTTTAGAAAGTTTCATTTAATCAAAGATACTTACTGTGTTTCCCTCGATTCTTCTAGAAATAATTCGTTCCACGCTATAATAAGTTTTGTCTGCCATATTGAAATTATGGAAATACGCGCCTGCAGTTCGCTCCGCTGACCGACTAAGCTGTCCTCGATTCTTAGCCATGTTGCACGTGACGTCATACTACATGCATAATTTACCGTCCGCCATGATGGTGTACAGGATGCTCATTTGCATACGTCAATATCACCCACGTGTGCTGTATTTTGGTTGAAGTTTTCAAATGTATCTATTTACTATCTCGAAACTTTGAATGATAGATTAAAGAGAGGAATCTGTTTACAGAAGAGATATTACGGCAGGTTAACAAGCATGTAACAGCCGTAACACGATTTTAACCACGCATTCTTTGTTTTATTTGTCAAATATTATTACAGCTCCCTCCCAAAAGAGAAAAAAAAGAAAGTAGTTTTGTTGACGTATTCCTAAATAAATAGAGCAACAGAAATAATACAGTGATGATGAAAAGGTATATAATATATATGTATATTATATATACAGAAATAATATGTGTCTTTATCTGAACTTTACTAGTTAGCTTTTACTCGATAGATGCATGATTGTTTCCGTTTGTTTTACAAGAAATCTGTAGACGGACGTCTCTTGCACTTTTCTTTCAGTTGTCGTTCTTTATGTCTTATATAAACTGTCTTTTCTACCGGAAAATTGGTCTCACAACAAAAAAATAGTAAGGAGATAGCTATGAAGAAAAATTGAAGGCATTCGTGTTTATGAGCAACATCTAGACTTATTTTTACTGTACTTACATGAATTAATAAACCAAAATACGACACTGATTGGTTCTTTCTAGGCTTGTTGTCAGTTGTCATTTCATGATCAGGAAATCTAATACGAGTTGTCGCTTCTTTTGTATTTCTGGTCGATTAGTTTTAACACTCATATTCAAAACGTGTGGTAAACCAAGGATTGGCATCAAGTTACAAGCATTGAACAGAGATTCTCAAGAATGCTGTCAAACTTTGTCGTAGCTTATCGTTGCCGAATTAAGTATCAGTAAGTTTGACGATTTTGCTATGTCTAGTTTTGTGGATAAGGAATTTCAGCGGAAATCTGGAAAACAAGAAACTTCAGAGGTATCACCTAATGAGACTACAGAACAAGTTCCACGGTTGGTCAGACCATATAATAGAGGGGAATGGTTATGAAAGCCGGCGAACTTCAAAGGACCGGCCTATTGTTTCGCATTTGATGTTGAACCGTACCATCACGTGACACTGACCGTGCACACATTGAAAACAAATAAGGCGGCCGACAGTGAAGAGTTTGTATTTGGAGACAATTTGGAAGCAATACTCGATATTTTAGAAGCGGACGAGGACATCGAACGGGAATTTTTAGAAGCTGTAGATGAGGTAAGTCTAAAACATTGGATTGACTTGATATTATTTTAGAAACCGTCGCAAAATTCCTTGCTCAAGTTCTACGTATACAGCATTCATCGCAAATACGGTACTGTCAATGGAGTTCCGATTCAAAGTTCAACTTTTACTATAGTCTTAATAATACAAAGATTATAAATCTCCCACTCTGTTTGAATATAAATCATCTATCTATCATCTATATACTATCATTTTGATTCATATTGCCTAGAAATCGACAAAGTAGTATGTTGTTCTTTACTCACTGTTATAAGCTTATCCATAGTTAACTTTGAAATCCTTGAATCGATTTTTTTAGGTCAAAAAAGATGAAGTTACATGTGAATTCTGCAATAAAAAGTGCAAGAGCATACGTGGACTTAAACGACATATTACTATGAAGCACGATAAGCCAATCCCAACAGCTTCAGAACCAATTCCAAGACAACAGGAGGAAGAATCTAGTACAAACACCTCAATGACTACAGACGTCCTTGTTGTCATGGTCGACGACGTGAAGCTCAAGTTGTTAGATAACTTGATCTATAACGAATCTAAGAGGGATGAGATAAAAGCTTACAGTTTTAATAAGCCTGCTGAAGAATCAGAAGAATTTTCAGTTATAAAAGGAATCTGCATGTTTGAATCGTGGAGGACTGTGGTCTATAACAACTGATGCTGAAACTATATTTCTTAAAGCTGAGAAGTATTTTATAGTATTTACCTCAAATGCTTGTCCACAAAACATCAACATTGCAAGCATAGTGCACAAATGTGTTCATGACGAGAAAGTTATATCTAGCTATAATTCACTTGTATCTAATTATGAACTAGTAATAGAAGATAGCGTAGGGAAAGATGTCATTTACAGCATATTAAACTTGTACGTTAAAGGTCGATCATTTTCTCTTGCTAAAGACATTGTCCAAAAGCACAGTTCAAGATAAAAAGAAAGCACAGAGTCCAGTCCAGGTTCTAGGATACGCCGGCCTAAACGCCCACAGGGCGAAATGACCACTTTATTCGCCTTTAATATTCAGGCTTAATATCATTAAAGACACATTTCTACCTTTAAGCTATCAAATAAAGGTAATTAACGGTGCATTGCATTTACAAATGTTTTATGGTGTCGTAATGTCGTGTTAAATGTAAGTCACCTTTAAACGACATCAAAGGTAGTATATTAAAGGTAGATAAAGGTTACGGTTGGATTTATATACCGTTAATGTTGCGTGGTAAACATGGATAAAGTTATGTTCCTATTTAAACAACTTTGTAGTTAGAGATTAAAGGGAAGTAAAGATGTATTGGGGGATCTTTGCAGTTAAAGCGCAACTAAAGCTATGTAAAGGGATCGCGTTTTATAGAGCAGTTGATGATGTGTCAATTCTTTTTTTCTAGTTTCTGTGAGCTTAGATGCCCTCTAATTTAATGATATGCTTTTGAAGCCTGGTCCCTTACGGAAAAACAGAATAAAAATTGTAAAACGACTCCGAAAAGACGAAAACAGCCCTGTCGTTCCCATGGTAATTAGTAAACAAACATTGGACGCCGCTATTTAATAACTGCGTCTACTTACTTTGAACGTAGCACTTTCAGCAGCATATTTTGTGATTATTACATCGTACAAGCGACATGACGAGCCTTAATGCTAACTCTGGCTATGTTTATTGTTCTCATTGCAATGAGAACGTTTCGGAATCGACGTATAGACGACACATGAACTCCTTTAGTTTCGCGAAGAAAGCTACTGGTTTTAACGAATATTCCAAAGTTGAACCGCATGAAGAAACTTCATCGTCTGATTCTGAAGGGGAATTGCCGCGAGGTTCGTATTTTTGTAAAATATTTAACTAAATTTACTATTCTTACAAACGAACTATTTGTACGCTAAAGTATTTTCTTGGTGTAAAGCTAACGCTCATAAATTTGCTAAAGGTGGTTTTCAACAATCAGAACCGAGTGATGATCATGAGTTTGAAGCTGAATCAAATTCTCACATACTGTTGGTAAGTCTCATTCCTTAACCAGGTTAAGCGAACTATATAACCTTCAGGCCCACACAGATATAGCATATACGTATACCTCATTCTTTCTATATTGAAAGCAAGATGTTGTTTGGAGTGAAAGCTGGATTGGCTTGTTATGCGAACCCACACGCGGAATCTTAATGTCTAATATTTGTTTAGTATGCAAAGTCTTCAGATTGGATAAGTGAATAGAATAATAAAAGAAAACACAACACTCCTAGCTATGTAAAAATATGATAAGATGATTTGGCTATCCTCAGCTATTTTGTAATCTACTACTCTTTATAGAAATGAAAATCGTCTAGGAAATTGTATAGTATAATGTATCTGTGAGAGAAAAATGTTAAGAAAAAAATTATTAAAAAATATTAAGAAAATATAAATGTCTGTAATGGATTTTTTGCCACTGGCTAATATTAGTGAGTGAGAAATTAAACAATTCGATAACTTTTACTTTCCAGGATGATGAAGGCATAACATTCACAGAGAGTGATATTAGTCAGGATGAAAGTGAAAATGATGGAAGTGACAGAGATGAAGAATCTGATTGCAGTGAAATTTGGGGTGACACTCCAGAATGCCTGATAAACCAAGATATTGAAACAGCACCACCACTGCCAGAACCAACAAAAAAAAGTTGTCATACTGTGCATTCTCTTCTTCATTGGGTGTTATATTTTCTTCTCATTTGGCAAAGCTATTGCCATCTGAGTGATAATGGCCTCATATGGCTCTTAAGATTTTTTCTCCAGTTTTTTAAAGCTCTCAATCTTCACATCTCAAATGAAATCTTAACAGAAATTATTGCATTACTCCCTTGCTCCATGTATATGGTTCGACAATATTTGAGTTTGAATAGAGATAATTTTACCAAGTATGTTGTGTGCCCAAAGTGTACAAAATGCTACAAATATGATGAATGTCTTACCTATATCAATGGTATACAAGTTGGAAAAACCTGCAATAACAAGTCCTATGCAAGAAGAAGACTCCAGACATGTGGTAGCCCATTGGTTAAGAAAGTGACATTAAAAAATAATGCAGTAAAGTTTTACCCCATACATTACTACTGTTATAATGGTATAATAAATCCCTTAGAAGAATTAGTAAAGAAAAGTGGATTCCCTGAAAAATGTGAGGAATGGAGAGCTTGTCAGCCTACAGGTCCAGTAATGACAGATATTTATGATGGTCAGCTTTGGAAGGATTTCAAGAAATACAAAGGCAAAGACTTCTTGGATGCTCCAAGAAACTATGGATTCATGCTAAACTTTGATTTTTTTCAACCCATGAAAAGAAGAAAAGACTATTCTGTAGGTGTGTTATACTTGGTGCTGTTAAACTTACCTAGGTCTGAAAGATTTAAGTGGGAAAATGTAATTGTAGTAGGAATCATACCATCAATGAACCGTGAACCCAAATCCTTAAATGAATTTCTAAAACCAGCCATTGATGAGCTCAAGGCTTATGGTCAGGAGTGTACCTAAACAACAGTCTATCAAGTGTTCAACTGAAATTTAGAGGAGCAGTACTGTGTACTTCATCTGATATCCCAGCAGCAAGAAAACTTTGTGGTTTGAAGGGACACAGTGCAGAGCTAGGATGTTCTCGATGTCTAAAAAAGTTTCCAGGTAACTTTGGGAGAAAAAGGGACTATTCTGGATTTGACAGAAGCAGTTGGGAAAAACGAACAAATGATAATCACAGAAAACATGCAAAAAGAATAAGGGACAGCAAAACAAAGAAAAAAGCCACAGAGTTATCAAAGAAGTATGGCATAGCTTTCTATTGCAGTCTCTTAGACCTTGAATACTTTGACATAATAAGATTCTGTGCCATAGATCCTATGCACAATTTATTCCTGGGTACTGCCAAATTTGTTTTTAGGTTTTGGATTGAAGAAGGCAT